>NW_027442450.1:0-116130 GCF_048569485.1 Anomaloglossus baeobatrachus | reverse complement strand
TCCAATGTGTAAATTAAACAAAAAAGTGCACGTTTGTTATGATGTCCAAGATGGGGACCAGGATGTGGACATAATAAAAAATTAGGGAACATGATAGGAGACATTTCTACAATACATATAATCATTCTTATCTATCTAATACGATGACAACAGCTCTCCATACCTGCAGTCCACCACAAGGACCACCCTCTCTAATCCCTGAAAAATGAAATCATCCTAAGTGACGAAGAGAGGGGGCCAAGCGCCCCCCATGGTACCAGAGCATTGACTCTTCTAAGAGTCCTAAGAGTCCTGCTCACACTGATGGGGTGAAGCTGTGGGACCCTATTTTCAGAGATGATGTCCTCCACCCAACTCTCAAAAAGCTGAAAGGGTCTTCAGTAGAGATGGATAGTCGAGCTGGGCTATCAGACGGTCACCTCTGTAGCTGTAGTGTCATTTTTCCTATGGTCCAATGTGTAAATTAAACAAAAAAGTGCACGTTTGTTATGATGTCCAAGATGGGGACCAGGATGTGGACATAATAAAAAATTAGGGAACATGATAGGAGACATTTCTACAATACATATAATCATTCTTATCTATCTAATACGATGATAACAGCTCTCCATACCTGCAGTCCACCACAAGGACCACCCTCTCTAATCCCTGAAAAATGAAATCATCCTCAGTGACGAAGAGAGGGGGCTCAGTGCCCCCAATGGTCTCAGAGCATTGACTCTTCTAAGAGTCCTAAGAGTCCTGCTCACACTGATGGGGTGCAGCTGTGGGACCCTATTTTCAGAGATGATGTCCTCCACCCAACTCTCAAAATGCTGAAAGGGTCTTCAGTAGAGATGGATAGTCGAGCTGGGCTATCAGACGGTCACCTCTGTAGCTGTAGTGTCATTTTTCCTATGGTCCAATGTGTAAATTAAACAAAAAAGTGCACGTTTGTTATGATGTCCAAGATGGGGACCAGGATGTGGACATAATAAAAAATTAGGGAACATGATAGGAGACATTTCTACAATACATATAATCATTCTTATCTATCTAATACGATGACAACAGCTCTCCATACCTGCAGTCCACCACAAGGACCACCCTCTCTAATCCCTGAAAAATGAAATCATCCTCAGTGACGAAGAGAGGGGGTCAAGCGCCCCCCATGGTACCAGAGCATTGACTCTTCTAAGAGTCCTAAGAGTCCTGCTCACACTGATGGGGTGAAGCTGTGGGACCCTATTTTCAGAGATGATGTCCTCCACCCAACTCTCAAAAAGCTGAAAGGGTCTTCAGTAGAGATGGATAGTCGAGCTGGGCTATCAGACGGTCACCTCTGTAGCTGTAGTGTCATTTTTCCTATGGTCCAATGTGTAAATTAAACAAAAAAGTGCACGTTTGTTATGATGTCCAAGATGGGGACCAGGATGTGGACATAATAAAAAATTAGGGAACATGATAGGAGACATTTCTACAATACATATAATCATTCTTATCTATCTAATACGATGACAACAGCTCTCCATACCTGCAGTCCACCACAAGGACCACCCTCTCTAATCCCTGAAAAATGAAATCATCCTCAGTGACGAAGAGAGGGGGTCAAGCGCCCCCCATGGTACCAGAGCATTGACTCTTCTAAGAGTCCTAAGAGTCCTGCTCACACTGATGGGGTGAAGCTGTGGGACCCTATTTTCAGAGATGATGTCCTCCACCCAACTCTCAAAAAGCTGAAAGGGTCTTCAGTAGAGATGGATAGTCGAGCTGGGATATCAGACGGTCACCTCTGTAGCTGTAGTGTCATTTTTCCTATGGTCCAATGTGTAAATTAAACAAAAAAGTGCACGTTTGTTATGATGTTCAAGATGGGGACCAGGATGTGGACATAATAAAAAATTAGGGAACATGATAGGAGACATTTCTACAATACATATAATCATTCTTATCTATCTAATACGATCACAACAGCTCTCCATACCTGCAGTCCACCACAAGGACCACTCTCTCTAATCCCTGAAAAATGAAATCATCCTCAGTGACGAAGAGAGGGGGCTAAGCGCCCCCCATGGTCTCAGAGCATTGACTCTTCTAAGAGTCCTAAGATTCCTGCTCACACTGATGGGGTGCAGCTGTGGGACCCTATTTTCAGAGATGATGTCCTCCACCCAACTCTCAAAAAGCTGAAAGGGTCTTCAGTAGAGATGGATAGTCGAGCTGGGCTATCAGACGGTCACCTCTGTAGCTGTAGTGTCATTTTTCCTATTGTCCAATTTGTAAATTAAACAAAAAAGTGCACGTTTGTTATGATTTCCAAGATGGGGACATGGATGTGGACATAATAAAAAAATAGGGAACATGATAGGAGACATTTCTACAATACATATAATCATTCTTATCTATCTAATACGATGACAACAGCTCTCCATACCTGCAGTCCACCACAAGGACCACCCTCTCTATTCCCTGAAAAGTGAAATCATCCTCAGTGACGAGGAGAGGGGGCTAAGCGCCCCCCATGGTCTCAGAGCATTGACTCTTCTAAGAGTCCTAAGAGTCCTGCTCACACTGATGGGGTGCAGCTGCGGGACCCTATTTTCAGAGATGATGTTCTCCACCCAACTCTCAAAAAGCTGAAAGGGTCTTCAGTAGAGATGGATAGTCGAGCTGGGCTATCAGACGGTCACCTCTGTAGCTGTAGTGTCATTTTTCCTATGGTCCAATGTGTAAATTAAACAAAAAAGTGCACGTTTGTTATGATGTCCAAGATGGGGACCAGGATGTGGACATAATAAAAAATTAGGGAACATGATAGGAGACATTTCTACAATACATATAATCATTCTTATCTATCTAATACGATGACAACAGCTCTCCATACCTGCAGTCCACCACAAGGACCACCCTCTCTAATCCCTGAAAAATGAAATCATCCTCAGTGACGAAGAGAGGGGGCTAAGCGCCCCCATGGTCTCAGAGCATTAACTCTTCTAAGAGTCCTAAGAGTCCTGCTCACACTGATGGGTGCAGCTGTGGGACCCTATTTTCAGAGATGATGTCCTCCACCCAACTCTCAAAAAGCTGAAAGGGTCTTCAGTAGAGATGGATAGTCGAGCTGGGCTATCAGACGGTCACCTCTGTAGCTGTAGTGTCATTTTTCCTATGGCCCAATGTGTAAATTAAACAAAAAAGTGCACGTTTGTTATGATGTCCAAGATGGGGACCAGGATGTGGACATAATAAAAAATTAGGGAACATGATAGGAGACATTTCTACAATACATATAATCATTCTTATCTATCTAATACGATGACAACAGCTCTCCATACCTGCAGTCCACCACAAGGACCACCCTCTCTAATCCCTGAAAAATGAAATCATCCTCAGTGACGAAGAGAGGGGGCCAAGCGCCCCCCATGGTACCAGAGCATTCACTCTTCTAAGAGTCCTAAGAGTCCTGCTCACACTGATGGGGTGAAGCTGTGGGACCCTATTTTCAGAGATGATGTCCTCCACCCAACTCTCAAAAAGCTGAAAGGGTCTTCAGTAGAGATGGATAGTCGAGCTGGGCTATCAGACGGTCACCTCTGTAGCTGTAGTGTCATTTTTCCTATGGTCCAATGTGTAAATTAAACAAAAAAGTGCACGTTTGTTATGATGTCCAAGATGGGGACCAGGATGTGGACATAATAAGAAATTAGGGAACATGATAGGAGACATTTCTACAATACATATAATCATTCTTATCTATCTAATACGATGACAACAGCTCTCCATACCTGCAGTCCACCACAAGGACCACCCTCTCTAATCCCTGAAAAATGAAATCATCCTCAGGGACGAAGAGAGGGGGCTAAGCGCCCCCCATGGTTTTAGAGCATTGACTCTTCTAAGAGTCCTAAGAGTCCTGCTTACACTGATGGGGTGCAGCTGTGGGACCCTATTTTCAGAGATGATGTCCTCCACCCAACTCTCAAAAAGCTGAAAGGGTCTTCAGTAGAGATGGATAGTCAAGCTGGGCTATCAGACGGTCACCTCTGTAGCTGTAGTGTCATTTTTCCTATGGTCCAATGTGTAAATTAAACAAAAAAGTGCACGTTTGTTATGATGTTCAAGATGGGGACCAGGATGTGGACATAATAAAAAATTAGGGAACATGATAGGAGACATTTCTACAATACATATAATCATTCTTATCTATCTAATACGATCACAACAGCTCTCCATACCTGCAGTCCACCACAAGGACCACTCTCTCTAATCCCTGAAAAATGAAATCATCCTCAGTGACGAAGAGAGGGGGCTAAGCGCCCCCCATGGTCTCAGAGCATTGACTCTTCTAAGAGTCCTAAGATTCCTGCTCACACTGATGGGGTGCAGCTGTGGGACCCTATTTTCAGAGATGATGTCCTCCACCCAACTCTCAAAAAGCTGAAAGGGTCTTCAGTAGAGATGGATAGTCGAGCTGGGCTATCAGACGGTCACCTCTGTAGCTGTAGTGTCATTTTTCCTATGGTCCAATGTGTAAATTAAACAAAAAAGTGCACGTTTGTTATGATTTCCAAGATGGGGACCAGGATGTGGACATAATAAAAAAATAGGGAACATGATAGGAGACATTTCTACAATACATATAATCATTCTTATCTATGTAATACGATGACAACAGCTCTCCATACCTGCAGTCCACCACAAGGACCACCCTCTCTATTCCCTGAAAAGTGAAATCATCCTCAGTGACGAAGAGAGGGGGCTAAGCGCCCCCCATGGTCTCAGAGCATTGACTCTTCTAAGAGTCCTAAGAGTCCTGCTCACACTGATGGGGTGCAGCTGTGGGACCCTATTTTCAGAGATGATGTTCTCCACCCAACTCTCAAAAAGCTGAAAGGGTCTTCAGTAGAGATGGATAGTCGAGCTGGGCTATCAGACGGTCACCTCTGTAGCTGTAGTGTCATTTTTCCTATGGTCCAATGTGTAAATTAAACAAAAAAGTGCATGTTTGTTATGATGTCCAAGATGGGGACCAGGATGTGGACATAATAAAAAATTAGGGAACATGATAGGAGACATTTCTACAATACATATAATCATTCTTATCTATTTAATACGATGACAACAGCTCTCCATACCTGCAGTCCACCACAAGGACCACCCTCTCTAATCCCTGAAAAATGAAATCATCCTCAGTGATGAAGAGAGGGGGCTAAGTGCCCCCAATGGTCTCAGAGCATTGACTCTTCTAAGAGTCCTAAGAGTCCTGCTCACACTGATGGGGTGCAGCTGTGGGACCCTATTTTCAGAGATGATGTCCTCCACCCAACTCTCAAAAAGCTGAAAGGGTCTTCAGTAGAGATGGATAGTCAAGCTGGGCTATCAGACGGTCACCTCTGTAGCTGTAGTGTCATTTTTCCTATGGTCCAATGTGTAAATTAAACAAAAAAGTGCACGTTTGTTATGATGTCCAAGATGGGGACCAGGATGTGGACATAATAAAAAATTAGGGAACATGATAGGAGACATTTCTACAATACATATAATCATTCTTATCTATCTAATACGATGGCAACAGCTCTCCATACCTGCAGTCCACCACAAGGACCACCCTCTCTAATCCCTGAAAAATGAAATCATCCTCAGTGACGAAGAGAGGGGGCTAAGCGCCCCCATGGTTTCAGAGCATTAACTCTTCTAAGAGTCCTAAGAGTCCTGCTCACACTGATGGGGTGCAGCTGTGGGACCCTATTTTCAGAGATGATGTCCTCCACCCAACTCTCAAAAAGCTGAAAGGGTCTTCAGTAGAGATGGATAGTCGAGCTGGGCTATCAGACGGTCACCTCTGTAGCTGTAGTGTCATTTTTCCTATGGTCCAATGTGTAAATTAAACAAAAAAGTGCATGTTTGTTATGATGTTGAAGATGGGGACCAGGATGTGGACATAATAAAAAATTAGGGAACATGATAGGAGACATTTCTACAATACATATAATCATTCTTATCTATCTAATACGATCACAACAGCTCTCCATACCTGCAGTCCACCACAAGGACCACTCTCTCTAATCCCTGAAAAGTGAAATCATCCTCAGTGACGAAGAGAGGGGGCTAAGCGCCCTCCATGGTCTCAGAGCATTGACTCTTCTAAGAGTCCTAAGAGTCCTGCTCACACTGATGGGGTGCAGCTGTGGGACCCTATTTTCAGAGATGATGTTCTCTACCCAACTCTCAAAAAGCTGAAAGGGTCTTCAGTAGAGATGGATAGTCGAGCTGGGCTATCAGACGGTCACCTCTGTAGCTGTAGTGTCATTTTTCCTATGGTCCAATGTGTAAATTAAACAAAAAAGTGCACGTTTGTTATGATGTCCAAGATGGGGACCAGGATGTGGACATAATAAAAAATTAGGGAACATGATAGGAGACATTTCTACAATACATATAATCATTCTTATCTATCTAATACGATGACAACAGCTCTCCATACCTGCAGTCCACCACAAGGACCACCCTCTCTAATCCCTGAAAAATGAAATCATCATCAGTGACGAAGAGAGGGGGCTAAGCGCCCCCCATGGTCTCAGAGCATTGACTCTTCTAAGAGTCCTAAGAGTCCTGCTCACACTGATGGGGTGCAGCTGTGGGACCCTATTTTCAGAGATGATGTCCTCCACCCAACTCTCAAAAAGCTGAAAGGGTCTTCAGTAGAGATGGATAGTCGAGCTGGGCTATCAGACGGTCACCTCTGCAGCTGTAGTGTCATTTTTCCTATGGTCCAATGTGTAAATTAAACAAAAAAGTGCACGTTTGTTATGATGTCCAAGATGGGGACCAGGATGTGGACATAATAAAAAATTAGGGAACATGATAGGAGACATTTCTACAATACATATAATCATTCTTATCTATCTAATACGATGATAACAGCTCTCCATATCTGCAGTCCACCACAAGGACCACCCTCTCTAATCCCTGAAAAATGAAATCATCCTCAGTGATGAAGAGAGGGGGCTAAGTGCCCCCAATGGTCTCAGAGCATTGACTCTTCTAAGAGTCCTAAGAGTCCTGCTCACACTGATGGGGTGCAGCTGTGGGACCCTATTTTCAGAGATGATGTCCTCCACCCAACTCTCAAAAAGCTGAAAGGGTCTTCAGTAGAGATGGATAGTCGAGCTGGGCTATCAGACGGTCACCTCTGTAGCTGTAGTGTCATTTTTCCTATGGTCCAATGTGTAAATTAAACAAAAAAGTGCACGTTTGTTATGATGTCCAAGATGGGGACCAGGACGTGGACATAAAAAAAAATTAGGGAACATGATAGGAGACATTTCTACAATACATATAATCATTCTTATCTATCTAATACGTTCACAACAGCTCTCCATACCTGCAGTCCACCACAAGGACCACTCTCTCTAATCCCTGAAAAATGAAATCATCCTCAGTGACGAAGAGAGGGGGCTAAGCGCCCCCCATGGTCTCAGAGCATTGACTCTTCTAAGAGTCCTAGGATTCCTGCTCACACTGATGGGGTGCAGCTGTGGGACCCTATTTTCAGAGATGATGTCCTCCACCCAACTCTCAAAAAGCTGAAAGGGTCTTCAGTAGAGATGGATAGTCGAGCTGGGCTATCAGACGGTCACCTCTGTAGCTGTAGTGTCATTTTTCCTATGGTCCAATGTGTAAATTAAACAAAAAAGTGCACGTTTGTTATGATTTCCAAGATGGGGACCAGGATGTGGACATAATAAAAAAATAGGGAACATGATAGGAGACATTTCTACAATACATATAATCATTCTTATCTATCTAATACGATGACAACAGCTTTCCATACCTGCAGTCCACCACAAGGACCACCCTCTCTATTCCCTGAAAAGTGAAATCATCCTCAGTGACGAAGAGAGGGGGCTAAGCGCCCCCCATGGTCTCAGAGCATTGACTCTTCTAAGAGTCCTAAGAGTCCTGCTCACACTGATGGGGTGCAGCTGTGGGACCCTATTTTCAGAGATGATGTTCTCCACCCAACTCTCAAAAAGCTGAAAGGGTCTTCAGTAGAGATGGATAGTCGAGCTGGGCTATCAGACGGTCACCTCTGTAGCTGTAGTGTCATTTTTCCTATGGTCCAATGTGTAAATTAAACAAAAAAGTGCACGTTTGTTTTGATGTCCAAGATGGGGACCAGGATGTGGACATAATAAAAAATTAGGGAACATGATAGGAGACATTTCTACAATACATATAATCATTCTTATCTATCTAATACGATGATAACAGCTCTCCATACCTGCAGTCCACCACAAGGACCACCCTCTCTAATCCCTGAAAAATGAAATCATGCTCAGTGATGAAGAGAGGGGGCTAAGTGCCCCCAATGGTCTCAGAGCATTGACTCTTCTAAGAGTCCTAAGAGTCCTGCTCACACTGATGGGGTGCAGCTGTGGGACACTATTTTCAGAGATGATGTCCTCCACCCAACTCTCAAAAAGCTGAAAGGGTCTTCAGTAGAGATGGATAGTCGAGCTGGGCTATCAGACGGTCACCTCTGTAGCTGTAGTGTCATTTTTCCTATGGTCCAATGTGTAAATTAAACAAAAAAGTGCACGTTTGTTATGATGTCCAAGATGGGGACCAGGATGTGGACATAATAAAAAATTAGGGAACATGATAGGAGACATTTCTACAATACATATAATCATTCTTATCTATCTAATACGATGACAACAGCTCTCCATACCTGCAGTCCACCACAAGGACCACCCTCTCTAATCCCTGAAAAATGAAATCATCCTCAGGGACGAAGAGAGGGGGCTAAGCGCCCCCCATGGTTTTAGAGCATTGACTCTTCTAAGAGTCCTAAGAGTCCTGCTTACACTGATGGGGTGCAGCTGTGGGACCCTATTTTAAGAGATGATGTCCTCCACCCAACTCTCAAAAAGCTGAAAGGGTCTTCAGTAGAGATGGATAGTCGAGCTGGGCTATCAGACGGTCACCTCTGTAGCTGTAGTGTCATTTTTCCTATGGTCCAATGTGTAAATTAAACAAAAAAGTGCACGTTTGTTATGATGTCCAAGATGGGGACCAGGATGTGGACATAATAAAAAATTAGGGAACATGATAGGAGACATTTCTACAATACATATAATCATTCTTATCTATCTAATACGATGACAACAGCTCTCCATACCTGCAGTCCACCACAAGGACCACCCTCTCTAATCCCTGAAAAATGAAATCATCCTCAGTGACGAAGAGAGGGGGCTAAGCGCCCCCATGGTCTCAGAGCATTAACTCTTCTAAGAGTCCTAAGAGTCCTGCTCACACTGATGGGGTGCAGCTGTGGGACCCTATTTTCAGAGATGATGTCCTCCACCCAACTCTCAAAAAGCTGAAAGGGTCTTCAGTAGAGATGGATAGTCGAGCTGGGCTATCAGACGGTCACCTCTGTAGCTGTAGTGTCATTTTTCCTATGGTCCAATGTGTAAATTAAACAAAAAAGTGCACGTTTGTTATGATGTCCAAGATGGGGACCAGGATGTGGACATAATAAAAAATTAGGGAACATGATAGGAGACATTTCTACAATACATATAATCATTCTTATCTATCTAATACGATGACAACAGCTCTCCATACCTGCAGTCCACCACAAGGACCACCCTCTCTAATCCCTGAAAAATGAAATCATCCTCAGGGACGAAGAGAGGGGGCTATGCGCCCCCCATGGTTTTAGAGCATTGACTCTTCTAAGAGTCCTAAGAGTCCTGCTTACACTGATGGGGTGCAGCTGTGGGACCCTATTTTAAGAGATGATGTCCTCCACCCAACTCTCAAAAAGCTGAAAGGGTCATCAGTAGAGATGGATAGTCGAGCTGGGCTATCAGACGGTCACCTCTGTAGCTGTAGTGTCATTTTTCCTATGGTCCAATGTGTAAATTAAACAAAAAAGTGCACGTTTGTTATGATGTCCAAGATGGGGACCAGGATGTGGACATAATAAAAAATTAGGGAACATGATAGGAGACATTTCTACAATATATATAATCATTCTTATCTATCTAATACGATGACAACAGCTCTCCATACCTGCAGTCCACCACAAGGACCACCCTCTCTAATCCCTGAAAAATGAAATCATCCTCAGTGACGAAGAGAGGGGGCTAAGCGCCCCCATGGTCTCAGAGCATTAAATCTTCTAAGAGTCCTAAGAGTCCTGCTCACACTGATGGGGTGCAGCTGTGGGACCCTATTTTCAGAGATGATGTCCTCCACCCAACTCTCAAAAAGCTGAAAGGGTCTTCAGTAGAGATGGATAGTCGAGCTGGGCTACCAGACGGTCACCTCTGTAGCTGTAGTGTCATTTTTCCTATGGTCCAATGTGTAAATTAAACAAAAAAGTGCACGTTTGTTATGATTTCCACGATGGGGACCAGGATGTGGACATAATAAAAAAATAGGGAACATGATATGAGACATTTCTACAATACATATAATCTTTCTTATCTATCTAATACGATGACAACAGCTCTCCATACCTGCAGTCCACCACAAGGACCACCCTCTCTATTCCCTGAAAAGTGAAATCATCCTCAGTGACGAAGAGAGGGGGCTAAGCGCCCCCCATGGTCTCAGAGCATTGACTCTTCTAAGAGTCCTAAGAGTCCTGCTCACACTGATGGGGTGCAGCTGTGGGACCCTATTTTCAGAGATGATGTTCTCCACCCAACTCTCAAAAAGCTGAAAGGGTCTTCAGTAGAGATGGATAGTCGAGCTGGGCTATCAGACGGTCACCTCTGTAGCTGTAGTGTCATTTTTCCTATGGTCCAATGTGTAAATTAAACAAAAAAGTGCACGTTTGTTATGATGTCCAAGATGGGGACCAGGATGTGGACATAATAAAAAATTAGGGAACATGATAGGAGACATTTCTACAATACATATAATCATTCTTATCTATTTAATACGATGACAACAGCTCTCCATACCTGCAGTCCACCACAAGGACCACCCTCTCTAATCCCTGAAAAATGAAATCATCCTCAGTGACGAAGAGAGGGGGCTAAGCGCCCCCCATGGTCTCAGAGCATTGACTCTTCTAAGAGTCCTAAGAGTCCTGCTCACACTGATGAAGTGCAGCTGTGGGACCCTATTTTCAGAGATGATGTCCTCCACCCAACTCTCAAAAAGCTGAAAGGGTCTTCAGTAGAGATGGATTGTCGAGCTGGGCTATCAGACGGTCACCTCTGTAGCTGTAGTGTCATTTTTCCTATGGTCCAATGTGTAAATTAAACAAAAAAGTGCACGTTTGTTATGATGTCCAAGATGGGGACCAGGATGTGGACATAATAAAAAATTAGGGAACGTGATAGGAGACATTTCTACAATACATATAATCATTCTTATCTATCTAATACGATGATAACAGCTCTCCATACCTGCAGTCCACCACAAGGACCACCCTCTCTAATCCCTGAAAAATGAAATCATCCTCAGTGACGAAGAGAGGGGGCTAAGTGCCCCCAATGGTCTCAGAGCATTGACTCTTCTAAGAGTCCTAAGAGTCCTGCTCACACTGATGGGGTGCAGCTGTGGGACCCTATTTTCAGAGATGATGTCCTCCACCCAACTCTCAAAAAGCTGAAAGGGTCTTCAGTAGAGATGGATAGTCGAGCTGGGCTATCAGACGGTCACCTCTGTAGCTGTAGTGTCATTTTTCCTATGGTCCAATGTGTAAATTAAACAAAAAAGTGCACGTTTGTTATGATGTCCAAGATGGGGACCAGGATGTGGACATAATAAAAAATTAGGGAACATGATAGGAGACATTTCTACAATACATATAATCATTCTTATCTATCTAATACGATGACAACAGCTCTCCATACCTGCAGTCCACCACAAGGACCACCCTCTCTAATCCCTGAAAAATGAAATCATCCTCAGTGACGAAGAGAGGGGGCCAAGCGCCCCCCATGGTACCAGAGCATTGACTCTTCTAAGAGTCCTAAGAGTCCTGCTCACACTGATGGGGTGAAGCTGTGGGACCCTATTTTCAGAGATGATGTCCTCCACCCAACTCTCAAAAAGCTGAAAGGGTCTTCAGTAGAGATGGATAGTCGAGCTGAGCTATCAGACGGTCACCTCTGTAGCTGTAGTGTCATTTTTCCTATGGTCCAATGTGTAAATTAAACAAAAAAGTGCACGTTTGTTATGATGTCCAAGATGGGGACCAGGATGTGGACATAATAAAAAATTAGGGAACATGATAGGAGACATTTCTACAATACATATAATCATTCTTATCTATCTAATACGATGATAACAGCTCTCCATACCTGCAGTCCACCACAAGGACCACCCTCTCTAATCCCTGAAAAATGAAATCATCCTCAGTGACGAAGAGAGGGGGCCAAGCACCCCCCATGGTACCAGAGCATTGACTCTTCTAAGAGTCCTAAGAGTCCTGCTCACACTGATGGGGTGAAGCTGTGGGACCCTATTTTCAGAGATGATGTCCTCCACCCAACTCTCAAAAAGCTGAAAGGGTCTTCAGTAGAGATGGATAGTCGAGCTGGGCTATCAGACGGTCACCTCTGTAGCTGTAGTGTCATTTTTCCTATGGTCCAATGTGTAAATTAAACAAAAAAGTGCACGTTTGTTATGATGTTCAAGATGGGGACCAGGATGTGGACATAATAAAAAATTAGGGAACATGATAGGAGACATTTCTACAATACATATAATCATTCTTATCTATCTAATACGATCACAACAGCTCTCCATACCTGCAGTCCACCACAAGGACCACTCTCTCTAATCCCTGAAAAATGAAATCATCCTCAGTGACGAAGAGAGGGGGCTAAGCGCCCCCCATGGTCTCAGAGCATTGACTCTTCTAAGAGTCCTAAGATTCCTGCTCACACTGATGGGGTGCAGCTGTGGGACCCTATTTTCAGAGATGATGTCCTCCACCCAACTCTCAAAAAGCTGAAAGGGTCTTCAGTAGAGATGGATAGTCGAGCTCGGCTATCAGACGGTCACCTCTGTAGCTGTAGTGTCATTTTTCCTATGGTCCAATTTGTAAATTAAACAAAAAAGTGCACGTTTGTTATGATTTCCAAGATGGGGACCAGGATGTGGACATAATAAAAAAATAGGGAACATGATAGGAGACATTTCTACAATACATATAATCATTCTTATCTATCTAATACGATGACAACAGCTCTCCATACCTGCAGTCCACCACAAGGACCACCCTCTCTATTCCCTGAAAAGTGAAATCATCCTCAGTGACGAGGAGAGGGGGCTAAGCGCCCCCCATGGTCTCAGAGCATTGACTCTTCTAAGAGTCCTAAGAGTCCTGCTCACACTGATAAGGTGCAGCTGTGGGACCCTATTTTCAGAGATGATGTTCTCCACCCAACTCTCAAAAAGCTGAAAGGGTCTTCAGTAGAGATGGATAGTCGAGCTGGGCTATCAGACGGTCACCTCTGTAGCTGTAGTGTCATTTTTCCTATGGTCCAATGTGTAAATTAAACAAAAAAGTGCACGTTTGTTATGATGTCCAAGATGGGGACCAGGATGTGGACATAATAAAAAATTAGGGAACATGATAGGAGACATTTCTACAATACATATAATCATTCTTATCTATTTAATACGATGACAACAGCTCTCCATACCTGCAGTCCACTACAAGGACCACCCTCTCTAATCCCTGAAAAATGAAATCATCCTCAGTGACGAAATGAGGGGGCTAAGCGCCCCCATGGTCTCAGAGCATTGACTCTTCTAAGAGTCCTAAGAGTCCTGCTCACACTGATGGGGTGCAGCTGTGGGACCCTATTTTCAGAGATGATGTCCTCCACCCAACTCTCAAAAAGCTGAAAGGTTCTTCAGTAGAGATGGATAGTCGAGCTGGGCTATCAGACGGTCACCTCTGTAGCTGTAGTGTCATTTTTCCTATGGTCCAATGTGTAAATTAAACAAAAAAGTGCACGTTTGTTATGATGTCCAAGATGGGGACCAGGATGTGGACATAATAAAAAATTAGGGAACATGATAGGAGACATTTCTACAATACATGTAATCATTCTTATCTATCTAATACGATGATAACAGCTCTCCATATCTGCAGTCCACCACAAGGACCACCCTCTCTAATCCCTGAAAAATGAAATCATCCTCAGTGATGAAGAGAGGGGGCTAAGTGCCCCCAATGGTCTCAGAGCATTGACTCTTCTAAGAGTCCTAAGAGTCCTGCTCACACTGATGGGGTGCAGCTGTGGGACCCTATTTTCAGAGATGATGTCCTCCACCCAACTCTCAAAAAGCTGAAAGGGTCTTCAGTAGAGATGGATAGTCGAGCTGGGCTATCAGACGGTCACCTCTGTAGCTGTAGTGTCATTTTTCCTATGGTCCAATGTGTAAATTAAACAAAAAAGTGCACGTTTGTTATGATGTCCAAGATGGGGACCAGGATGTGGACATAACAAAAAATTAGGGAACATGATAGGAGACATTTCTATAATACATATAATCATTCTTATCTATCTAATACGATGACAACAGCTCTCCATACCTGCAGTCCACCACAAGGACCACCCTCTCTAATCCCTGAAAAATGAAATCATCCTCAGTGACGAAGAGAGGGGGCCAAGCGCCCCCCATGGTACCAGAGCATTGACTCTTCTAAGAGTCCTAAGAGTCCTGCTCACACTGATGGGGTGAAGCTGTGGGACCCTATTTTCAGAGATGATGTCCTCCACCCAACTCTCAAAAAGCTGAAAGGGTCTTCAGTAGAGATGGATAGTCGAGCTGGGCTATCAGACGGTCACCTCTGTAGCTGTAGTGTCATTTTTCCTATGGTCCAATGTGTAAATTAAACAAAAAAGTGCACGTTTGTTATGATGTCCAAGATGGGGACCAGGATGTGGACATAATAAAAAATTAGGGAACATGATAGGAGACATTTCTACAATACATATAATCATTCTTATCTATCTAATACGATGATAACAGCTCTCCATACCTGCAGTCCACCACAATGACCACCCTCTCTAATCCCTGAAAAATGAAATCATCCTCAGTGATGAAGAGAGGGGGCTAAGTGCCCCCAATGGTCTCAGAGCATTGACTCTTCTAAGAGTCCTAAGAGTCCTGCTCACACTGATGGGGTGCAGCTGTGGGACCCTATTTTCAGAGATGATGTCCTCCACCCAACTCTCAAAATGCTGAAAGGGTCTTCAGTAGAGATGGATAGTCGAGCTGGGCTATCAGACGGTCACCTCTGTAGCTGTAGTGTCATTTTTCCTATGGTCCAATGTGTAAATTAAACAAAAAAGTGCACGTTTGTTATGATGTCCAAGATGGGGACCAGGATGTGGACATAATAAAAAATTAGGGAACATGATAGGAGACATTTCTACAATACATATAATCATTCTTATCTATCTAATACGATGACAACAGCTCTCCATACCTGCAGTCCACCACAAGGACCACCCTCTCTAATCCCTGAAAAATGAAATCATCCTCAGTGACGAAGAGACGGGGCTAAGCGCCCCCATGGTCTCAGAGCATTAACTCTTCTAAGAGTCCTAAGAGTCCTGCTCACACTGATGGGGTGCAGCTGTGGGACCCTATTTTCAGAGATGATGTCCTCCACCCAACTCTCAAAAAGCTGAAAGGGTCTTCAGTAGAGATGGATAGTCGAGCTGGGCTATCAGACGGTCACCTCTGTAGCTGTAGTGTCATTTTTCCTATGGTCCAATGTGTAAATTAAACAAAAAAGTGCACGTTTGTTATGATGTCCAAGATGGGGACCAGGATGTGGACATAATAAAAAATTAGGGAACATGATAGGAGACATTTCTACAATACATATAATCATTCTTATCTATCTAATACGATGACAACAGCTCTCCATACCTGCAGTCCACCACAAGGACCACCCTCTCTAATCCCTGAAAAATGAAATCATCCTCAGTGACGAAGAGAGGGGGCCAAGCGCCCCCCATGGTACCAGAGCATTGACTCTTCTAAGAGTCCTAAGAGTCCTGCTCACACTGATGGGGTGAAGCTGTGGGACCCTATTTTCAGAGATGATGTCCTCCACCCAACTCTCAAAAAGCTGAAAGGGTCTTCAGTAGAGATGGATAGTCGAGCTGGGCTATCAGACGGTCACCTCTGTAGCTGTAGTGTCATTTTTCCTATGGTCCAATGTGTAAATTAAACAAAAAAGTGCACGTTTGTTATGATGTTCAAGATGGGGACCAGGATGTGGACATAATAAAAAATTAGGGAACATGATAGGAGACATTTCTACAATACATATAATCATTCTTATCTATCTAATACGATCACAACAGCTCTCCATACCTGCAGTCCACCACAAGGACCACTCTCTCTAATCCCTGAAAAATGAAATCATCCTCAGTGACGAAGAGAGGGGGCTAAGTGCCCCCAATGGTCTCAGAGCATTGACTCTTCTAAGAGTCCTAAGAGTCCTGCTCACACTGATGGGGTGCAGCTGTGGGACCCTATTTTCAGAGATGATGTCCTCCACCCAACTCTCAAAATGCTGAAAGGGTCTTCAGTAGAGATGGATAGTCGAGCTGGGCTATCAGACGGTCACCTCTGTAGCTGTAGTGTCATTTTTCCTATGGTCCAATGTGTAAATTAAACAAAAAAGTGCACGTTTGTTATGATGTCCAAGATGGGGACCAGGATGTGGACATAATAAAAAATTAGGGAACATGATAGGAGACATTTCTACAATACATATAATCATTCTTATCTATCTAATACGATGACAACAGCTCTCCATACCTGCAGTCCACCACAAGGACCACCCTCTCTAATCCCTGAAAAATGAAATCATCCTCAGTGACGAAGAGAGGGGGCCAAGCGCCCCCCATGGTACCAGAGCATTGACTCTTCTAAGAGTCCTAAGAGTCCTGCTCACACTGATGGGGTGAAGCTGTGGGACCCTATTTTCAGAGATGATGTCCTCCACCCAACTCTCAAAAAGCTGAAAGGGTCTTCAGTAGAGATGGATAGTCGAGCTGGGCTATCAGACGGTCACCTCTGTAGCTGTAGTGTCATTTTTCCTATGGTCCAATGTGTAAATTAAACAAAAAAGTGCACGTTTGTTATGATGTTCAAGATGGGGACCAGGATGTGGACATAATAAAAAATTAGGGAACATGATAGGAGACATTTCTACAATACATATAATCATTCTTATCTATCTAATACGATCACAACAGCTCTCCATACCTGCAGTCCACCACAAGGACCACTCTCTCTAATCCCTGAAAAATGAAATTATCCTCAGTGACGAAGAGAGGGGGCTAAGTGCCCCCAATGGTCTCAGAGCATTGACTCTTCTAAGAGTCCTAAGAGTCCTGCTCACACTGATGGGGTGCAGCTGTGGGACCCTATTTTCAGAGATGATGTCCTCCACCCAACTCTCAAAATGCTGAAAGGGTCTTCAGTAGAGATGGATAGTCGAGCTGGGCTATCAGACGGTCACCTCTGTAGCTGTAGTGTCATTTTTCCTATGGTCCAATGTGTAAATTAAACAAAAAAGTGCACGTTTGTTATGATGTCCAAGATGGGGACCAGGATGTGGACATAATAAAAAATTAGGGAACATGATAGGAGACATTTCTACAATACATATAATCATTCTTATCTATCTAATACGATGACAACAGCTTTCCATACCTGCAGTCCACCACAAGGACCACCCTCTCTAATCCCTGAAAAATGAAATCATCCTCAGTGACGAAGAGAGGGGGCCAAGCACCCCCCATGGTACCAGAGCATTGACTCTTCTAAGAGTCCTAAGAGTCCTGCTCACACTGATGGGGTGAAGCTGTGGGACCCTATTTTCAGAGATGATGTCCTCCACCCAACTCTCAAAAAGCTGAAAGGGTCTTCAGTAGAGATGGATAGTCGAGCTGGGCTATCAGACGGTCACCTCTGTAGCTGTAGTGTCATTTTTCCTATGGTCCAATGTGTAAATTAAACAAAAAAGTGCACGTTTGTTATGATGTTCAAGATGGGGACCAGGATGTGGACATAATAAAAAATTAGGGAACATGATAGGAGACATTTCTACAATACATATAATCATTCTTATCTATCTAATACGATCACAACAGCTCTCCATACCTGCAGTCCACCACAAGGACCACTCTCTCTAATCCCTGAAAAATGAAATCATCCTCAGTGACGAAGAGAGGGGGCTAAGCGCCCCCCATGGTCTCAGAGCATTGACTCTTCTAAGAGTCCTAAGATTCCTGCTCACACTGATGGGGTGCAGCTGTGGGACCCTATTTTCAGAGATGATGTCCTCCACCCAACTGTCAAAAAGCTGAAAGGGTCTTCAGTAGAGATGGATAGTCGAGCTCGGCTATCAGACGGTCACCTCTGTAGCTGTAGTGTCATTTTTCCTATGGTCCAATTTGTAAATTAAACAAAAAAGTGCACGTTTGTTATGATTTCCAAGATGGGGACCAGGATGTGGACATAATAAAAAAATAGGGAACATGATAGGAGACATTTCTACAATACATATAATCATTCTTATCTATCTAATACGATGACAACAGCTCTCCATACCTGCAGTCCACCACAAGGACCACCCTCTCTATTCCCTGAAAAGTGAAATCATCCTCAGTGACGAGGAGAGGGGGCTAAGCGCCCCCCATGGTCTCAGAGCATTGACTCTTCTAAGAGTCCTAAGAGTCCTGCTCACACTGATAAGGTGCAGCTGTGGGACCCTATTTTCAGAGATGATGTTCTCCACCCAACTCTCAAAAAGCTGAAAGGGTCTTCAGTAGAGATGGATAGTCGAGCTGGGCTATCAGACGGTCACCTCTGTAGCTGTAGTGTCATTTTTCCTATGGTCCAATGTGTAAATTAAACAAAAAAGTGCACGTTTGTTATGATGTCCAAGATGGGGACCAGGATGTGGACATAATAAAAAATTAGGGAACATGATAGGAGACATTTCTACAATACATATAATCATTCTTATCTATTTAATACGATGACAACAGCTCTCCATACCTGCAGTCCACTACAAGGACCACCCTCTCTAATCCCTGAAAAATGAAATCATCCTCAGTGACGAAATGAGGGGGCTAAGCGCCCCCATGGTCTCAGAGCATTGACTCTTCTAAGAGTCCTAAGAGTCCTGCTCACACTGATGGGGTGCAGCTGTGGGACCCTATTTTCAGAGATGATGTCCTCCACCCAACTCTGAAAAAGCTGAAAGGTTCTTCAGTAGAGATGGATAGTCGAGCTGGGCTATCAGACGGTCACCTCTGTAGCTGTAGTGTCATTTTTCCTATGGTCCAATGTGTAAATTAAACAAAAAAGTGCACGTTTGTTATGATGTCCAAGATGGGGACCAGGATGTGGACATAATAAAAAATTAGGGAACATGATAGGAGACATTTCTACAATACATGTAATCATTCTTATCTATCTAATACGATGATAACAGCTCTCCATATCTGCAGTCCACCACAAGGACCACCCTCTCTAATCCCTGAAAAATGAAATCATCCTCAGTGATGAAGAGAGGGGGCTAAGTGCCCCCAATGGTCTCAGAGCATTGACTCTTCTAAGAGTCCTAAGAGTCCTGCTCACACTGATGGGGTGCAGCTGTGGGACCCTATTTTCAGAGATGATGTCCTCCACCCAACTCTCAAAAAGCTGAAAGGGTCTTCAGTAGAGATGGATAGTCGAGCTGGGCTATCAGACGGTCACCTCTGTAGCTGTAGTGTCATTTTTCCTATGGTCCAATGTGTAAATTAAACAAAAAAGTGCACGTTTGTTATGATGTCCAAGATGGGGACCAGGATGTGGACATAATAAAAAATTAGGGAACATGATAGGAGACATTTCTACAATACATATAATCATTCTTATCTATCTAATACGATGACAACAGCTCTCCATACCTGCAGTCCACCACAAGGACCACCCTCTCTAATCCCTGAAAAATGAAATCATCCTCAGTGACGAAGAGAGGGGGCCAAGCGCCCCCCATGGTACCAGAGCATTGACTCTTCTAAGAGTCCTAAGAGTCCTGCTCACACTGATGGGGTGAAGCTGTGGGACCCTATTTTCAGAGATGATGTCCTCCACCCAACTCTCAAAAAGCTGAAAGGGTCTTCAGTAGAGATGGATAGTCGAGCTGGGCTATCAGACGGTCACCTCTGTAGCTGTAGTGTCATTTTTCCTATGGTCCAATGTGTAAATTAAACAAAAAAGTGCACGTTTGTTATGATGTCCAAGATGGGGACCAGGATGTGGACATAATAAAAAATTAGGGAACATGATAGGAGACATTTCTACAATACATATAATCATTCTTATCTATCTAATACGATGACAACAGCTGTCCATACCTGCAGTCCACCACAAGGACCACCCTCTCTAATCCCTGAAAAATGAAATCATCCTCAGTGACGAAGAGAGGGGGCCAAGCGCCCCCCATGGTACCAGAGCATTGACTCTTCTAAGAGTCCTAAGAGTCCTGCTCACACTGATGGGGTGAAGCTGTGGGACCCTATTTTCAGAGATGATGTCCTCCACCCAACTCTCAAAAAGCTGAAAGGGTCTTCAGTAGAGATGGATAGTCGAGCTGGGCTATCAGACGGTCACCTCTGTAGCTGTAGTGTCATTTTTCCTATGGTCCAATGTGTAAATTAAACAAAAAAGTGCACGTTTGTTATGATGTTCAAGATGGGGACCAGGATGTGGACATAATAAAAAATTAGGGAACATGATAGGAGACATTTCTACAATACATATAATCATTCTTATCTATCTAATACGATCACAACAGCTCTCCATACCTGCAGTCCACCACAAGGACCACTCTCTCTAATCCCTGAAAAATGAAATCATCCTCAGTGACGAAGAGAGGGGGCTAAGCGCCCCCCATGGTCTCAGAGCATTGACTCTTCTAAGAGTCCTAAGATTCCTGCTCACACTGATGGGGTGCAGCTGTGGGACCCTATTTTCAGAGATGATGTCCTCCACCCAACTCTCAAAAAGCTGAAAGGGTCTTCAGTAGAGATGGATAGTCGAGCTGGGCTATCAGACGGTCACCTCTGTAGCTGTAGTGTCATTTTTCCTATGGTCCAATTTGTAAATTAAACAAAAAAGTGCACGTTTGTTATGATTTCCAAGATGGGGACCAGGATGTGGACATAATAAAAAAATAGGGAACATGATAGGAGACATTTCTACAATACATATAATCATTCTTATCTATCTAATACGATGACAACAGCTCTCCATACCTGCAGTCCACCACAAGGACCACCCTCTCTATTCCCTGAAAAGTGAAATCATCCTCAGTGACGAGGAGAGGGGGCTAAGCGCCCCCCATGGTCTCAGAGCATTGACTCTTCTAAGAGTCCTAAGAGTCCTGCTCACACTGATGGGGTGCAGCTGTGGGACCCTATTTTCAGAGATGATGTTCTCCACCCAACTCTCAAAAAGCTGAAAGGGTCTTCAGTAGAGATGGATAGTCGAGCTGGGCTATCAGACGGTCACCTCTGTAGCTGTAGTGTCCTTTTTCCTATGGTCCAATGTGTAAATTAAACAAAAAAGTGCACGTTTGTTATGATGTCCAAGATGGGGACCAGGATGTGGACATAATAAAAAATTAGGGAACATGATAGGAGACATTTCTACAATACATATAATCATTCTTATCTATTTAATACGATGACAACAGCTCTCCATACCTGCAGTCCACTACAAGGACCACCCTCTCTAATCCCTGAAAAATGAAATCATCCTCAGTGACGAAATGAGGGGGCTAAGCGCCCCCATGGTCTCAGAGCATTGACTCTTCTAAGAGTCCTAAGAGTCCTGCTCACACTGATGGGGTGCAGCTGTGGGACCCTATTTTCAGAGATGATGTCCTCCACCCAACTCTCAAAAAGCTGAAAGGTTCTTCAGTAGAGATGGATAGTCGAGCTGGGCTATCAGACGGTCACCTCTGTAGCTGTAGTGTCATTTTTCCTATGGTCCAATGTGTAAATTAAACAAAAAAGTGCACGTTTGTTATGATGTCCAAGATGGGGACCAGGATGTGGACATAATAAAAAATTAGGGAACATGATAGGAGACATTTCTACAATACATGTAATCATTCTTATCTATCTAATACGATGATAACAGCTCTCCATATCTGCAGTCCACCACAAGGACCACCCTCTCTAATCCCTGAAAAATGAAATCATCCTCAGTGATGAAGAGAGGGGGCTAAGTGCCCCCAATGGTCTCAGAGCATTGACTCTTCTAAGAGTCCTAAGAGTCCTGCTCACACTGATGGGGTGCAGCTGTGGGACCCTATTTTCAGAGATGATGTCCTCCACCCAACTCTCAAAAAGCTGAAAGGGTCTTCAGTAGAGATGGATAGTCGAGCTGGGCTATCAGACGGTCACCTCTGTAGCTGTAGTGTCATTTTTCCTATGGTCCAATGTGTAAATTAAACAAAAAAGTGCACGTTTGTTATGATGTCCAAGATGGGGACCAGGATGTGGACATAATAAAAAATTAGGGAACATGGTAGGAGACATTTCTACAATACATATAATCATTCTTATCTATCTAATACAATGACAACAGCTCTCCATACCTGCAGTCCACCACAAGGACCACCCTCTCTAATCCCTGAAAAATAAAATCATCCTCAGTGACGAAGAGAGGGGGCCAAGCGCCCCCCATGGTACCAGAGCATTGACTCTTCTAAGAGTCCTAAGAGTCCTGCTCACATTGATGGGGTGAAGCTGTGGGACCCTATTTTCAGAGATGATGTCCTCCACCCAACTCTCAAAAAGCTGAAAGGGTCTTCAGTAGAGATGGATAGTCGAGCTGGGCTATCAGACGGTCACCTCTGTAGCTGTAGTGTCATTTTTCCTATGGTCCAATGTGTAAATTAAACAAAAAAGTGCACGTTTGTTATGATGTCCAAGATGGGGACCAGGATGTGGACATAATAAGAAATTAGGGAACATGATAGGAGACATTTCTACAATACATATAATCATTCTTATCTATCTAATACGATGACAACAGCTCTCCATACCTGCAGTCCACCACAAGGACCACCCTCTCTAATCCCTGAAAAATGAAATCATCCTCAGGGACGAAGAGAGGGGGCTAAGCGCCCCCCATGGTTTTAGAGCATTGACTCTTCTAAGAGTCCTAAGAGTCCTGCTTACACTGATGGGGTGCAGCTGTGGGACCCTATTTTCAGAGATGATGTCCTCCACCCAACTCTCAAAAAGCTGAAAGGGTCTTCAGTAGAGATGGATAGTCGAGCTGGGCTATCAGACGGTCACCTCTGTAGCTGTAGTGTCATTTTTCCTATGGTCCAATGTGTAAATTAAACAAAAAAGTGCACGTTTGTTATGATGTTCAAGATGGGGACCAGGATGTGGACATAATAAAAAATTAGGGAACATGATAGGAGACATTTCTACAATACATATAATCATTCTTATCTATCTAATACGATCACAACAGCTCTCCATACCTGCAGTCCACCACAAGGACCACTCTCTCTAATCCCTGAAAAATGAAATCATCCTCAGTGACGAAGAGAGGGGGCTAAGCGCCCCCCATGGTCTCAGAGCATTGACTCTTCTAAGAGTCCTAAGATTCCTGCTCACACTGATGGGGTGCAGCTGTGGGACCCTATTTTCAGAGATGATGTCCTCCACCCAACTCTCAAAAAGCTGAAAGGGTCTTCAGTAGAGATGGATAGTCGAGCTGGGCTATCAGACGGTCACCTCTGTAGCTGTAGTGTCATTTTTCCTATGGTCCAATGTGTAAATTAAACAAAAAAGTGCACGTTTGTTATGATTTCCAAGATGGGGACCAGGATGTGGACATAATAAAAAAATAGGGAACATGATAGGAGACATTTCTACAATACATATAATCATTCTTATCTATCTAATACGATGACAACAGCTCTCCATACCTGCAGTCCACCACAAGGACCACCCTCTCTATTCCCTGAAAAGTGAAATCATCCTCAGTGACGAAGAGAGGGGGCTAAGCGCCCCCCATGGTCTCAGAGCATTGACTCTTCTAAGAGTCCTAAGAGTCCTGCTCACACTGATGGGGTGCAGCTGTGGGACCCTATTTTCAGAGATGATGTTCTCCACCCAACTCTCAAAAAGCTGAAAGGGTCTTCAGTAGAGATGGATAGTCGAGCTGGGCTATCAGACGGTCACCTCTGTAGCTGTAGTGTCATTTTTCCTATGGTCCAATGTGTAAATTAAACAAAAAAGTGCACGTTTGTTATGATGTCCAAGATGGGGACCAGGATGTGGACATAATAAAAAATTAGGGAACATGATAGGAGACATTTCTACAATACATATAATCATTCTTATCTATTTAATACGATGACAACAGCTCTCCATACCTGCAGTCCACCACAAGGACCACCCTCTCTAATCCCTGAAATATGAAATCATCCTCAGTGACGAAGAGAGGGGGCTAAGCGCCCCCCATGGTCTCAGAGCATTGACTCTTCTAAGAGTCCTAAGAGTCCTGCTCACACTGATGGGGTGCAGCTGTGGGACCCTATTTTCAGAGATGATGTCCTCCACCCAACTCTCAAAAAGCTGAAAGGGTCTTCAGTAGAGATAGATAGTCGAGCTGGGCTATCAGACGGTCACCTCTGTAGCTGTAGTGTCATTTTTCCTATGGTCCAATGTGTAAATTAAACAAAAAAGTGCACGTTTGTTATGATGTCCAAGATGGGGACCAGGATGTGGACATAATAAAAAATTAGGGAACATGATAGGAGACATTTCTACAATACATATAATCATTCTTATCTATCTAATACGATGATAACAGCTCTCCATATCTGCAGTCCACCACAAGGACCACCCTCTCTAATCCCTGAAAAATGAAATCCTCCTCAGTGATGAAGAGAGGGGGCTAAGTGCCCCCAATGGTCTCAGAGCATTGACTCTTCTAAGAGTCCTAAGAGTCCTGCTCACACTGATGGGGTGCAGCTGTGGGACCCTATTTTCAGAGATGATGTCCTCCACCCAACTCTCAAAAAGCTGAAAGGGTCTTCAGTAGAGATGGATAGTCGAGCTGGGCTATCAGACGGTCACCTCTGTAGCTGTAGTGTCATTTTCCCTATGGTCCAATGTGTAAATTAAACAAAAAAGTGCACGTTTGTTATGATGTCCAAGATGGGGACCAGGATGTGGACATAATAAAAAATTAGGGAACATGATAGGAGACATTTCTACAATACATATATTCATTCTTATCTATCTAATACGATGACAACAGCTCTCCATACCTGCAGTCCACCACAAGGACCACCCTCTCTAATCCCTGAAAAATGAAATCATCCTCAGTGACGAAGAGAGGGGGCTAAGCGCCCCCATGGTCTCAGAGCATTAACTCTTCTAAGAGTCCTAAGAGTCCTGCTCACACTGATGGGGTGCAGCTGTGGGACCCTATTTTCAGAGATGATGTCCTCCACCCAACTCTCAAAAAGCTGAAAGGGTCTTCAGTAGAGATGGATAGTCGAGCTGGGCTATCAGACGGTCACCTCTGTAGCTGTAGTGTCATTTTTCCTATGGTCCAATGTGTAAATTAAACAAAAAAGTGCACGTTTGTTATGATGTCCAAGAAGGGGACCAGGATGTGGACATAATAAAAAATTAGGGAACATGATAGGAGACATTTCTACAATACATATAATCATTCTTATCTATCTAATACGATGACAACAGCTCTCCATACCTGCAGTCCACCACAAGGACCACCCTCTCTAATCCCTGAAAAATGAAATCATCCTCAGTGACGAAGAGAGGGGGCCAAGCGCCCCCCATGGTACCAGAGCATTGACTCTTCTAAGAGTCCTAAGAGTCCTGCTCACACTGATGGGGTGAAGCTGTGGGACCCTATTTTCAGAGATGATGTCCTCCACCCAACTCTCAAAAAGCTGAAAGGGTCTTCAGTAGAGATGGATAGTCGAGCTGGGCTATCAGACGGTCACCTCTGTAGCTGTAGTGTCATTTTTCCTATGGTCCAATGTGTAAATTAAACAAAAAAGTGCACGTTTGTTATGATGTCCAAGATGGGGACCAGGATGTGGACATAATAAGAAATTAGGGAACATGATAGGAGACATTTCTACAATACATATAATCATTCTTATCTATCTAATACGATGACAACAGCTCTCCATACCTGCAGTCCACCACAAGGACCACCCTCTCTAATCCCTGAAAAATGAAATCATCCTCAGGGACGAAGAGAGGGGGCTAAGCGCCCCCATGGTTTTAGAGCATTGACTCTTCTAAGAGTCCTAAGAGTCCTGCTTACACTGATGGGGTGCAGCTGTGGGACCCTATTTTCAGAGATGATGTCCTCCACCCAACTCTCAAAAAGCTGAAAGGGTCTTCAGTAGAGATGGATAGTCGAGCTGGGCTATCAGACGGTCACCTCTGTAGCTGTAGTGTCATTTTTCCTATGGTCCAATGTGTAAATTAAACAAAAAAGTGCACGTTTGTTATGATGTCCAAGATGGGGACCAGGATGTGGACATAATAAAAAATTAGGGAACATGATAGGAGACATTTCTACAATACATATAATCATTCTTATCTATCTAATACGATCACAACAGCTCTCCATACCTGCAGTCCACCACAAGGACCACTCTCTCTAATCCCTGAAAAATGAAATCATCCTCAGTGACGAAGAGAGGGGGCTAAGCGCCCCCCATGGTCTCAGAGCATTGACTCTTCTAAGAGTCCTAAGATTCCTGCTCACACTGATGGGGTGCAGCTGTGGGACCCTATTTTCAGAGATGATGTCCTCCACCCAACTCTCAAAAAGCTGAAAGGGTCTTCAGTAGAGATGGATAGTCGAGCTGGGCTATCAGACGGTCACCTCTGTAGCTGTAGTGTCATTTTTCCTATGGTCCAATGTGTAAATTAAACAAAAAAGTGCACGTTTGTTATGATGTCCAAGATGGGGACCAGGATGTGGACATAATAAAGAAATAGGGAACATGATAGGAGACATTTCTACAATACATATAATCATTCTTATCTATCTAATACGATGACAACAGCTCTCCATACCTGCAGTCCACCACAAGGACCACCCTCTCTATTCCCTGAAAAGTGAAATCATCCTCAGTGACGAAGAGAGGGGGCTAAGCGCCCCCCATGGTCTCAGAGCATTGACTCTTCTAAGAGTCCTAAGAGTCCTGCTCACACTGATGGGGTGCAGCTGTGGGACCCTATTTTCAGAGATGATGTTCTCCACCCAACTCTCAAATAGCTGAAAGGGTCTTCAGTAGAGATGGATAGTCGAGCTGGGCTATCAGACGGTCACCTCTGTAGCTGTAGTGTCATTTTTCCTATGGTCCAATGTGTAAATTAAACAAAAAAGTGCACGTTTGTTATGATGTCCAAGATGGGGACCAGGATGTGGACATAATAAAAAATTAGGGAACATGATAGGAGACATTTCTACAATACATATAATCATTCTTATCTATTTAATACGATGACAACAGCTCTCCATACCTGCAGTCCACCACAAGGACCACCCTCTCTAATCCCTGAAAAATGAAATCATCCTCAGTGACGAAGAGAGGGGGCTAAGCGCCCCCCATGGTCTCAGAGCATTGACTCTTCTAAGAGTCCTAAGAGTCCTGCTCACACTGATGGGGTGCAGCTGTGGGACCCTATTTTCAGAGATGATGTCCTCCACCCAACTCTCAAAAAGCTGAAAGGGTCTTCAGTAGAGATGGATAGTCGAGCTGGGCTATCAGACGGTCACCTCTGTAGCTGTAGTGTCATTTTTCCTATGGTCCAATGTGTAAATTAAACAAAAAAGTGCACGTTTGTTATGATGTCCAAGATGGGGACCAGGATGTGGACATAATAAAAAATTAGGGAACATGATAGGAGACATTTCTACAATACATATAATCATTCTTATCTATCTAATACGATGACAACAGCTCTCCATACCGTATTTCATGGTCAATCCAGGTTTGTCAGTGATGGCACTGACATAATGTATGGCGTCTTTTTCGGGCGTTATCCTTTGCCTTTTCATTGTGAAAATCCAGTTGCCTATATCAAAGCAAATTCTACTACTTGTAAAGTATGCAGAAAATGAAATGTAGAACATATAACATCAACTGCTTAGGAACGCATCATAGGTTAGTACTTAAAAGGATATTGTCATGTTCTAGTCATAATGCAAGCTGGACATTTTTCATGTTACCCTGTAATCGCCGGCCTATTCTAATGCTCACAAGCAAAGATATATGCTCAGCTGCTAAGGCTTCCCTCTGCCTTCTGAATGAAAATTGAATATGTCTGGCTCACTGTGTATATAGCAGGTGCTCAGAAAAAATAAGAGTCAATTCAAAAGAAATAGCTCTGGCACACTATAGTGATTAATAACGTAAGAAAAGAACTCTTGGAATGCTGAAAATTCTTTATTTGTGCAAAAGGATAATTCATCCAACGTTTCGACCTTGTTTTTAGGTCTTTATCAAGGATAAAGTTATCTAAGATCATAAAGGGTTACAAAACCATATAAACACGTAATTAGTACATAGTACAACATAACAGTACAATATATTGCTACTTGAGAGTACAATGGGTCAAATGACCATGAGGCACATACAAAAAATTTTTCCAAAGCCATAGTGAAAACATTTGTACTGAGGAAAGAAAATTTCCACATGACCTATCTGGAGAAACATTCTGGATCAAACAACCAAAAATAGTCAAGCAGGTAAATACACACCTATATGGATAACAGGATGATATGTGTTCAATTGTATAGCGTCATTGCCATTAAGGTACAAATGGAAAACTTGCAATCCTATATAGTGAAGGAAATGAACACATATCATATCAAAGAACACAGGAACATGGGTGTGAGAAAAACCTCAATGTTTATACTTTGTTCTTTATAATGGTGTGAACGTGTATATGTCTCAGTACCTTATGCACTTGAGAATTCTAGTGAGTAGATGATGAAAGCCTATTCCAGAACTGGAATCGGTAAATAATTGTAGGTGGAATCTAAATGAAAAGATGGTACAAGTGTTATCATGACACGTGGGCTATAACACAATGGACCGTGTGACAAAGAAGAAAGGAGAGAAAGAAGAGGAAGAAAATGGAACTACCTGTAACATTACGTGATAGTCACTGGTAAGTATCACTTGACAATTCAGGTGAAAAAGGATTCCTTTATTAAAGGGTTCTCAGTCGCCTCAGGATCATGAAATACTAGGGTAAATGATATGAGAATGGGTAAGAAGCACCACTAAAGGAAATATGAGATGCAGGACATATATCTATAAACCCCTGAACTACATGATAGAAATAAAAAGAAGAAAAAAGAAAAAAAAGAAGAAAGAAGAAGAACACATAGAATGCGGAAAGAGAATGGGTACAACTACCTGAGTTACTGCAGGGAGGCCCCTGGTTGGTATTGTGAGGGTTAGTGGAATTCCTTCACTGAAGGGTTCTCAGTTGCCTCAGGTTCGTGAAAAATGCTATAGACAAATAATGCCCGGAGAAAAGGGGTTCATATACAGCGAATAATGGTAATACAAGGTACATGTGTCACATGTAATAGTATATATATATATATTGCACTAAGCTCTACACCAGAAATAGAAAGTAGTCCCTCTGCCTTTTGTCTAGGTGCCCTGAGTTATGTCCTGTAAACTGTCACAGCGACCCAGACACACATGTGTAGTAGGGGAATATCCCTGCTGAGATGCCAGTGCTAGAGCACTCGTTTGCTGTGGAGTTGAACGCTATGTGAGCAGTTCTTACCTTCAATGAGCAGAAGTCTCTTTTTTCAGATTTCAATATCTCTGTGGGTATCTGGCAGAAATATGGAATACTCTTTACTGCTAAGACCCTGTACACCACTCCCACTAAAGGGGGCTTTACACGCTGCGACATCGCTAATGCGGAGTCGTTGGGGTCACGGAATTTGTGACGCACATCCGGCCGCATTAGCGATGTTGCTGCGTGTGACACCGATGAGCGATTTTGCATCGTTGCAAAAACGTGCAAAATCGCTCATCGGTGACATGGGTCTCCATTCTCGATTATCGTTACTGCAGCAGTAACGATGTAGTTCGTCGCTCCTGCGGCAGCACACATCACTCCGTGTGACACCGCAGAAACGAGGAACCTCTCCTTACCTGCCTCCCAGCCGCTATGAGGAAGGAAGGAGGTGGGCGGGATGTTCCGGCCACTCATCTCCGCCCCTCCGCTGCTATTGGGCGGTCGCTCAGTGACGTCGCTGTGACGCCGCACGGACCGCCCCCTTAGAAAGGAGGCGGTTCGCCGGTCACAGCGACGTCGCCGGGCAGGTAAGTATGTGTGACGGGTCTGGTCGGTGTTGTGCGGCATGGGCAGCGTTTTACCCGTGTCGCGCAACAGATGGGGGCGGGTACCCACACTAGCGATATCGGGACCGATATCGCAGTGTGTAAAGTAGCCTTTAGTCACATGACCAAGACTGTATCTGTGTCCCTACAACACACTTGAGACAAATGTGTGTGTGAGCCTGCATTGTGGGGTATATATAATATATTATAGAGCTGGGAAGGATCATTCTAAGCAGTGAGCTGTTCCAGTATTTGTAGGAAAATACCCAGTAGAAGCATCAAACACAGCACCAATACCTCCCATCAGTATCCCACCACAGTGCCATGTAACCCATGCCCTACACACCCATCTACACCAATACTATACAGGCACAAACTAGTATATCTGACTAAAAGCCCCCAAAATATGAAGAACGGCCTATAGTTGAGTGTGGATATAAAATCTATGTGAGCAGAGCTAGAATAGAAATCACTGATCGCATTGAAGTCATTCTGACCATAAATCACCATGATATCAAGGTGAGGAGTTGTGTGTTACTGCTGGGAGGAAAGGGTTAACAGTGGAATATTAAGGTGCATTTCTGTGTGCAGTGTTACTAGTCAATGTAACAATTCAGTATGAGCTGCTCTTGGTGCCGGGGGAGGGAGATGCTCTCCTGAGCAAGATAGATGGGGAATGAACATAATATCTATATAGTGTAAGGCAGGGGGTCTCAAACTCGGCTGGGTGTATGGGCCGCACAGAGGAAAAAAATAATTTGGGGGGCTGCATTCTTTGCAAGACAAAGTGACATTTTTATTGGTACCATATATGTATATATTTTTTTTACACACCTTTGGATGACTGATTTTCAACATTTTTCACTTGTTTATTATAACAAATGTGCACATTCTTTGGTTAAATCTAAAAAAAATAAATGTGATGTTAAAAAAAAGTCATGCCTTATTTTGTTTTTTTTTACATTTTATCCCTTTCTTTTAACTAATAGTGTTACAATTATGACGCTAGCGTTTTGTGAAGGGAATGCTTTGCCTACTTCCGTGACTATGGCCTTCCGGAACTGCTGCATTTTGGCTGACCTCTCCGCCTCGGGAATAAGAGACATAAAGTTCTCCTTGTAGCGTGGGTCTAACAGTGTTACCAACCAGTAATGATTGTCGGCCAAGATGTTCTTAACGCGAGGGTCACGAGACAGGCAGCTTACCATAAAGTCATCCATGTGCGCCAGACTCTTAACAGCCATCACTTCAGTATCCAGACCAACACGATGACTGAACATGCTGTCCTCCTCCTTCTCCTCCTCCTCATCTACCCTGTCCTCTGGCCAGCCACGCTGAACTGAGCATATGACTGGTATGCATGTCATATCCTCAATTTGGCCGGAGAGTTGCTCCATGTCTTCATCTTCCTCCTCGTCATAGTCCTCCACTGCACGTTGTGATGAGACGAGGCTGGGCTATGTGTTATCACCCACACCCACTACTGTTTCTTGCTCCAACTCATCGTGTTCCGCCTGCAATGCATCATGTTTGGTTTTGAGCAGAGACCGTTTTAGAAGGCAGAGAAGCGGTATGGTGACGCTAATAATGGCGTCATCGCCGCTCACCATCTTGGTGGAGTCCTCAAAGTTTTGGAGGATGGTACATAGGTCGGACATCCATCTCCACTCCTCAGGTGTTAAGTGTGGAGTTTGACCCATTTCCCGACGGCTTAGGTGATGCAGGTACTCAACAACTGCCCTCTTCTGCTCACATATCCTGATCAACATGTGCAGAGTTGAATTCCAACGCGTGGGGACATCACACACCAGTCTGTGAGCCGGAAGATGCAAACGACGCTGAAAGCCGGCAAGGCCGGCTGAAGCAGTAGGTGACTTTCGAAAATGTGCAGACAGGCGGCGAACTTTTACCAGCAGATCAGACAGCTCTGGGTATGACTTTAGAAACCGCTGAACCACGAGGTTGAGCACATGGGCCATGCATGGAACATGTGTCAGCTGGCCTCGCCTCAAAGCCGCCACTAGGTTCCGGCCATTGTCACACACAACCTTTCCTGGCTTTAGGTTCAGAGGTGTGAGCCAGTGATCTGCATGCTGTTTTAGAGCTGTCCACACCTCTTCTGCATTGTGGGATTTGTCACTTATGCAGATTAGATGCAGCACAGCCTGTTGCCGCTTCGCCGAGGCAGTGCTGCAGTGCTTCCAGCTTGGGACTGGTGTGGAGGGTAAAGTGGATGAGGATGCGCAGGAGGAGGAGGAGGCTGAAGAGCATGACATTCCGGAGCTGTAGAGTGTGGGTGAAACCCTGACTGAGGTAGGGCCTGCAAACCTTGGTGTGGGAAGGACTTGTTCCGTTCCTCGCTCAAACTGGGTCCCAGCTGGGCTGGGCTGGGTCCCTACCCGGCTGGGTAGGGCGTTGTGGGGGGTTTGTCTATCTCCGTTTGAGGTGAGTTTGTTTAAGTTAGCCTTTTCTTTGGCGTTTTTTGGAGCCCTGCGGGTTGGGGAGTTGGTATCGCCCAGTAAGGCGTTCCCCGGGGGCTTGGATTGGGGTGACATTGTCAGTGGAAAACGGAGTTGAATTTTGGATTAGGAAATCGAAAACTGATCAGAGAGGTGTGGGTAGACTAGTCCGTTTGGGGATGGTTGTGGCATCTGATATGTGCCCGTTCAAGTGTCTCGGGAATTTTCAACAGATCCGTCCGAAGGTGGATGGCCCCTTATTATGTCACGAGGATGGGTCCTTTTTATCGAGATACCAATTTGTGAGTGTTTTTAGGGCATGTTTGAAGTCGTTGGGGTTAGATCCGAAGTCTTTCGGATTGGGGCAGCGACGGAGGCCTCTATATGCGGCCTACCGGAGGAGACAGTTAAGCAGATTGGTAGGTGGAAGTCGCAGCGCTTTAAGTCGTATGTACGTCCCCAGGTGGTTGTTGGCAATTGAGGGGAAAAGGGGGGGGTATTAGGGTAGCAATGGGGGGGGGGTGAGAGTGTGTGTTTTTTGTCAATTTGGTTTGGTGAGGCAATAAAATGGTGTCGTCTGTACATTTTGTATTGCAGAAGCACCCCCCCTTCCTTCCCTGGTCTGGATCCTTGGCCACTCTTATGTGTATTGGGGAGCCCGACGAGCGGACGCGAGATGGAACGGGAGACAGCTAGGTTTTGAGAAGGACCTGGCTCTCGTGCGATGGCTCGGTGTTCGGGGGTTAGGGTGGAACAGGGTGTTGCAGGAGGTGCATAGATACGCCCGGTTGGACAGACCTCCTGACATGTTAGTGTTGCATGCCGGGGGGAATGATTTGGGTGGGCGTCCTTTTCGAATCTTGATAAAGGACATCAAACATGATTTGTTACGGTTATGGGTGTCGTTTCCAGGTCTAACGATAGTCTGGTCGGAGATAGTAGCGAGAAAGAGTTGGCAGAAAGCGCGGTCAGTTGACAGGTTGAACAAGGCGCGGGCGAAGGTTAATAGGGCGATCTCGAAGTTTGTTAGTCGGAACGGGGGTATAGCAATACGGCATGTTGAGTTGGAAAGGACGGAAGAGGAATTTTGGTTGGCTGACGGGGTACACCTTAATGCGGTGGGAACTGACTTATGGGCTCTTGGCTTGCAGGGAGGTATTGAGAGGGCCCTTTGGTTGCGGGGGGTCTCAGGCACTTGAAGGGTTTCAAGGTGCCTTCGTTGTGGTGTTGTTTATTGGTGGGTCCTTGAAGTTGGTTTAAAATTGGTTCGGGGATTCATCCGGGTATGGATCCCCTCATTGGCAGAATTGATGGTCCCCTGGTGATTTTGGGGGGGAACCCCGACGGGGTATGTCGGGGCCCCTGGGGGTGTGGTTGGGGTTGACGGAGGATTAACCCTTACCATTTGGTGCTCCTGAGCCAGTGTGGGTAACGGCTGGGAGCAAGTTGAGGTTTTTTATTGCTCGGTTATGGGAATCACCAGGGTTTTGGTAGCTTCAAGGACCTTACCACATTGCAAATTTTATTGGTTATGTATTCTTGTTAATAAAATGGCTGCTATGGCCAAAATTATCCAAAGATAAATTTGTGTCTGTGTAATTACTTTTAAATAAGAAATGGGAATGGAGGTGTGGGGTATGAAAGGAAGACCGGAGTCAACAATTCCAGGGTCAAGCATGTTTATTTGCGTAAGCTTCGTTCCAGGGTAGAAAGGGTAAGAGTGCCTTTCAGAATTCGAAGTGGTCGGACTGTACGGACCACCAAGAACTGCAGGAGAGCTTGAACATCTTCCCATGGATTTGCGACATCCTCCCTCATCAGTTACGTAGGTAAGCAGGTTCTCAGCATTGCAGCCCATTTGTTGTCTTAAGTTAGTTAAGCGGGGTTAACTAACCTGTCAGTTCAGCCTCAGGTCTAAAGCAGAGGCCTGGACTCCACTCCTTACTCCTCACTCCACAACTCTCCTTAAAAACAACTGACTCCTTTTTCCTGCCCCGGGGTCTCCAGACCCCTAGGTGGGCGTTTCCTTCCGTCTGGTCCTGCCCACTGGTGTGCCTGTCTTTCCCTGGGGGAGGTGACTAGGATTTTCTGGTTGGCTTTGTGTGACTTAGGTGAGGGAAGTTGTTATGCGGGGGCCTATGTGTGACTACCTGCAGTGTCAGGGCGTCACATATGTATGTGTGTATGTCTGCTAAAGGAATCCGCACCGTCATATTTACAAACACAAAATTTTGCAGACACCTCATGTGACTCAGGGAACGTCGTAGACTATGTTTTAACAGGAATATTTAACCCCGCGCTTTACAGTTACTCTCCAAAAAACCTGCCTCCATTAAACTGAATGGAGGTGGGAGCTGCAAGTTATTAATAGCAGCTGTGATTGGTTGCTATAGGAACAAAGGACATTCATAGTATAAGAAGCTTATGTGTGAGATAATATGATGTCAGTGGGGAGACAGATAGAGAGAGACAGACACAGACTGAGAGACAAACAGACAGAGACAGATAGGCATAGACAGACAGGGAAAGAGACAGAGACAAACAGACAGAGGCAGACAGGGAAAGAGACAGACAGAGATAGACAGGGAAAAAAGGCAGACAGACAGAGACAGAGAAAGAGACAGAGGCAGATAGGGAAACAGACAGAGACAAACATACAGAGACAGGCAGGAGAAAAGGCAGACCGACAGGGAAAGAGACAGACAGGGGAAGAGACAGACAGAGAGAGACAGACAGATAGAGACAGACAAAGAAATACAGAGATAGACAGGGAAAGAGACAAACGGGGAATGAGTCAGACAGAGAGAGACAAAGAGAGACAGGCAGAGAGAGACAGGGAAAGAGACAGACAGGGGAAGAGAAAGACAGAGACAGACAAAGAAATACAGAGACAGACAGGGGAAGAGACAGACAGGGGAAGAGACAGACAGGGGAAGAGACAGACAGACAGGGAAAGAGACAGACCTGGAAAAGAGACAGACCTGGAAAAGAGACAGGCCTGGAAAAGAGACAGACAGACATAGAAACAGACAGCCACAAAGAGAGAGAGAGACAGACAGACACAGAGAGACAGACAGAGATAGAGAGACAGACAGACATGGATAGAGATAGAGACACACAGAGACAGACAGATGACAGAGACTGGGAGAGAGACAGACAGAAGCATAAATCCCTAACTAAAACTTAACATTTAATGATAGTTTTAAAAGGTAAAAAAACACAAATCATGTAAATAGAATGACTCTCTTCTGTGCATAGAGTCAACATTTTGTGTTTGTAAATATGACGGTGCGGATTCCTTTAGCAGACATACACACATACATATGTGACGCCCTGACACTGCAGGTAGTCACACATAGGCCCCCGCATAACAACTTCCCTCACCTAAGTCACACAAAGCCAACCAGAAAACCCTAGTCACCTCCCCCAGGGAAAGACAGGCACACCAGTGGGCAGGACCAGACGGAAGGAAACGCCCACCTAAGGGTCTGGAGACCCCGGGGCAGGAAAAAGGAGTCAGTTGTTTTTAAGGAGAGTTGTGGAGTGAGGAGTAAGGAGTGGAGTCCAGGCCTCTGCTTTAGACCTGAGGCTGAACTGACAGGTTAGTTAACCCCGCTTAACTAACTTAAGATAACAAATGGGCTGCAATGCTGAGAACCTGCTTACCTACGTAACTGATGAGGGAGGATGTCGCAAATCCATGGGAAGATGTTCAAGCTCTCCTGCAGTTCTTGGTGGCCCGTACAGTCCGACCACTTCGAATTCTGAAAGGCACTCTTACCCTTTCTACCCTGGAACGAAGCTTAGGCAAATAAACATGCTTGACCCTGGAATTGTTGACTCCGGTCTTCCTTTCATACCCCACACCTCCATTCCCATTTCTTATTTAAAAGTAATTACACAGACACAAATTTATCTTTGGATAATTTTGGCCATAGCAGCCATTTTATTAACAAGAATACATAACCAATAAAATTTGCAATGTGGTAAGGTCCTTGAAGCTACCAAAACCCTGGTGATTCCCATAACCGAGCAATAAAAAACCTCAACTTGCTCCCAGCCGTTACCCACACTGGCTCAGGAGCACCAAATGGTAAGGGTTAATCCTCCGTCAACCCCAACCACACCCCCAGGGGCCCCGACATACCCCGTCGGGGTTCCCCCCCAAAATCACCAGGGGACCATCAATTCTGCCAATGAGGGGATCCATACCCGGATGAATCCCCGAACCAATTTTAAACCAACTTCAAGGACCCACCAATAAACAACACCACAACGAAGGCACCTTGAAACCCTTCAAGTGCCTGAGACCCCCCGCAACCAAAGGGCCCTCTCAATACCTCCCTGCAAGCCAAGAGCCCATAAGTCAGTTCCCACCGCATTAAGGTGTACCCCGTCAGCCAACCAAAATTCCTCTTCCGTCCTTTCCAACTCAACATGCCGTATTGCTATACCCCCGTTCCGACTAACAAACTTCGAGATCGCCCTATTAACCTTCGCCCGCGCCTTGTTCAACCTGTCAACTGACCGCGCTTTCTGCCAACTCTTTCTCGCTACTATCTCCGACCAGACTATCGTTAGACCTGGAAACGACACCCATAACCGTAACAAATCATGTTTGATGTCCTTTATCAAGATTCGAAAAGGACGCCCACCCAAATCATTCCCCCCGGCATGCAACACTAACATGTCAGGAGGTCTGTCCAACCGGGCGTATCTATGCACCTCCTGCAACACCCTGTTCCACCCTAACCCCCGAACACCGAGCCATCGCACGAGAGCCAGGTCCTTCTCAAAACCTAGCTGTCTCCCGTTCCATCTCGCGTCCGCTCGTCGGGCTCCCCAATACACATAAGAGTGGCCAAGGATCCAGACCAGGGAAGGAAGAGGGGGTGCTTCTGCAATACAAAATGTACAGACGACACCATTTTATTGCCTCACCAAACCAAATTGACAAAAAACACACACTCTCACCCCCCCCCATTGCTACCCTAATACCCCCCCCTTTTCCCCTCAATTGCCAACAACCACCTGGGGACGTACATACGACTTAAAGCGCTGCAACTTCCACCTACCAATCTGCTTAACTGTCTCCTCCGGTAGGCCGCATATAGAGGCCTCCGTCGCTGCCCCAATCCGAAAGACTTCGGATCTAACCCCAACGACTTCAAACATGCCCTAAAAACACTCACAAATTGGTATCTCGATAAAAAGGACCCATCCTCGTGACATAATAAGGGGCCATCCACCTTCGGACGGATCTGTTGAAAATTCCCGAGACACTTGAACGGGCACATATCAGATGCCACAACCATCCCCAAACGGACTAGTCTACCCACACCTCTCTGATCAGTTTTCGATTTCCTAATCCAAAATTCAACTCCGTTTTCCACTGACATAATGTCACCCCAATCCAAGCCCCCGGGGAACGCCTTACTGGGCGATACCAACTCCCCAACCCGCAGGGCTCCAAAAAACGCCAAAGAAAAGGCTAACTTAAACAAACTCACCTCAAACGGAGATAGACAAACCCCCCACAACGCCCTACCCAGCCGGGTAGGGACCCAGCCCAGCCCAGCTGGGACCCAGTTTGAGCAAGGAACGGAACAAGTCCTTCCCACACCAAGGTTTGCAGGCCCTACCTCAGTCAGGGTTTCACCCACACTCTACAGCTCCGGAATGTCATGCTCTTCAGCCTCCTCCTCCTCCTGCGCATCCTCATCCACTTTACCCTCCACACCAGTCCCAAGCTGGAAGCACTGCAGCACTGCCTCGGCGAAGCGGCAACAGACTGTGCTGCAGCTAATCTGCATAGGTGACAAACCCCACAATGCAGAAGAGGTGTGGACAGCTCTAAAACAGCATGCAGATCACTGGCTCACACCTCTGAACCTAAAGCCAGGAAAGGTTGTGTGTGACAATGGCCGGAACCTGGTGGCGGCTTTGAGGCGAGGCCAGCTGACACATGTTCCATGCATGGCCCATGTGCTCAACCTCGTGGTTCAGCGGTTTCTAAAGTCATACCCAGAGCTGTCTGATCTGCTGGTAAAAGTTCGCTGCCTGTCTGCACATTTTCGAAAGTCACCTACTGCTTCAGCCGGCCTTGCCGGCTTTCAGCGTCGTTTGCATCTTCCGGCTCACAGACTGGTGTGTGATGTCCCCACGCGTTGGAATTCAACTCTGCACATGTTGATCAGGATATGTGAGCAGAAGAGGGCAGTTGTTGAGTACCTGCATCACCTAAGCCGTCGGGAAATGGGTCAAACTCCACACATAACACCTGAGGAGTGGAGATGGATGTCCGACCTATGTACCATCCTCCAAAACTTTGAGGACTCCACCAAGATGGTGAGCGGCGATGACGCCATTATTAGCGTCACCATACCGCTTCTCTGCCTTCTAAAACGGTCTCTGCTCAAAACCAAACATGATGCATTGCAGGCGGAACACGATGAGTTGGAGCAAGAAACAGTAGTGGGTGTGGGTGATAACACACAGCCCAGCCTCGTCTCATCACAACGTGTAGTGGAGGACTATGACGAGGAGGAGGATGAAGACATGGAGCAACTCTCCGGCCAAATTGAGGATATGACATGCATACCAGTCATATGCTCAGTTCAGCGTGGCTGGCCAGAGGACAGGGTAGATGATGAGGAGGAGGAGGAGGAGGAGGAGAAGGAGGAGGACAGCATGTTCAGTCATCGTGTTGGTCTGGATCCTGAAGTGATGGCTGTTAAGAGTCTGGCGCACATGGATGACTTTGTGGTAAGCTGCCTGTCTCGTGACCCTCGCGTTAAGAACATCTTGGCCGACAATCATTACTGGTTGGTAACACTGTTAGACCCACGCTACAAGGAGAACTTTATGTCTCTTATTCCCGAGGCGGAGAGGTCAGCCAAAATGCAGCAGTTCCGGAAGGCCATAGTCACGGAAGTAGGCAAAGCATTCCCTTCACAAAACGCTAGCGTCATAATTGTAACACTATTAGTTAAAAGAAAGGGATAAAATGTAAAAAAAACCAAAATAAGGCATGACTTTTTTTTAACATCAAATTTTTTTTTTTAGATTTAACCAAAGAATGTGCACATTTGTTATAATAAACAAGTGAAAAATGTTGAAAATCAGTCATCCAAAGGTGTGTGAAAAAAAATATATATATATGGTACCAATAAAAATGTCACTTTGTCCTGCAAAGAATGCAGCCCCCCAAATTATTTTTTTCCTCTGTGCGGCCCATACACCCAGCCGAGTTTGAGACCCCCTGCCTTACACTATATAGATATCATGTTAATTCCCCATCTATCTTGCTCAGGAGAGCATCTCCCTCCCCCGGCACCAAGAGCAGCTCATATTGAATTGTTACATTGACTAGTAACACTGCACACAGAAATGCACCTTAATATTCCACTGTTAACCCTTTCCTCCCAGCAGTAACACACAACTCCTCACCTTGATATCATGGTGATTTATGGTCAGAATGACTTCAATGCGATCAGTGATTTCTATTCTAGCTCTGCTCACATAGATTTTATATCCACACTCAACTATAGGCCGTTCTTCATATTTTGGGGGCTTTTAGTCAGATATACTAGTTTGTGCCTGTATAGTATTGGTGTAGATGGGAGTGTAGGGCATGGGTTACATGGCACTGTGGTGGGATACTGATGGGAGGTATTGGTGCTGTGTTTGATGCTTCTACTGGGTATTTTCCTACAAATACTGGAACAGCTCACTGCTTAGAATGATTCTTCCCAGCTCTATAATATATTATATATACCCCACAATGCAGGCTCACACACACATTTGTCTCAAGTGTGTTGTAGGGACACAGATACAGTCTTGGTCATGTGACTAAAGGCTACTTTACACACTGCGATATCGGTCCTGATATCGCTAGTGTGGGTACCCGCCCCATCTGTTGCGCGACACGGGCAAATCGCTGCCCATGCCGCACAACACCGACCAGACCCGTCACACATACTTACCTGACCGGCGACGTCGCTGTGACCGGCGAACCGCCTCCTTTCTAAGGGGGCGGTCCGTGCGGCGTCACAGCGACGTCACTGAGCGACCGCCCAATAGCAGCGGAGGGGCGGAGATGAGTGGCCGGAACATCCCGCCCACCTCCTTCCTTCCTCATAGCGGCTGGGAGGCAGGTAAGGAGAGGTTCCTCGTTTCTGCGGTGTCACACGGAGTGATGTGTGCTGCCGCAGGAGCGACGAACTACATCGTTACTGCTGCAGTAACGATAATCGAGAATGGAGACCCATGTCACCGATGAGCGATTTTGCACGTTTTTGCAACGATGCAAAATCGCTCATCGGTGTCACACGCAGCAACATCGCTAATGCGGCCGGATGTGCGTCACAAATTCCGTGACCCCAACGACTCCGCATTAGCGATGTCGCAGCGTGTAAAGCCCCCTTTAGTGGGAGTGGTGTACAGGGTCTTAGCAGTAAAGAGTATTCCATATTTCTGCCAGATACCCACAGAGATATTGAAATCTGAAAAAAGAGACTTCTGCTCATTGAAGGTAAGAACTGCTCACATAGCGTTCAACTCCACAGCAAACGAGTGCTCTAGCACTGGCATCTCAGCAGGGATATTCCCCTACTACACATGTGTGTCTGGGTCGCTGTGACAGTTTACAGGACATAACTCAAGGCACCTAGATAGAAGGCAGAGGTACTGGGATTGGTTGGTTTTTGGTGACGGAGGTGCAGGGGCTGGCGCCCATGTGCAGTGCTGGCTAAGGTATATTGATGATATTTTGATTTTTTGGCAGGGCACTGTGGAGCAGCTCGAGACATTTATGGAGGAACTTAATAACAACACCTTTAACATCAGATTGACGCATAAGCATAGCAGCAGTTGCGTTGACTTCCTGGATATTAAAATTTCATTCGGTTCTGAGCGAATTGTTCAGACCGACGTCCATAGGAAGGAAACATCAGTCAACGCACTGCTGCATGCTTCTTCTGCTCATACTCCCTCCACCATCCGGGCCGTACCGACTGGCCAGTTCCTCAGGATGAAGCAAATTTGTTCGTCAGACACTGCTTTTGAACAACAGTCTGCCGACCTCCAGCGCCATAGGGGTGGCAAAGGCGGTCTTCCCCCGGTCTGCCTCAGCAACGGACACTAGCCAATAGTGACTAGTGAGATCAAGGGTAGAAAAATAATTTGCAGTTCTCAATGCAGCTAGCGATTCCTCAATACGGGGGAGTGGTGCCGTCCTTCTTCTTTAACAGGACCAACGGAGCTGCCCAAAGGCTACAACTGTCACGGATAACCCCAGCCGCCTTCATGTTGCTCAACATGTCCTTGGTACACTGGTAATGTGAAGGTGGTATTGGCTTATAGCTCTCTTTGATGGGTGGGTGTGCACCTGTGGGGATGTAGTGTTGGACCCCTTTTATTCCCCCAAAATCTAGCGGATGTTTGCTGAAGACTTGCTCGCTCGTATTCTTGCACTACCCTGTGGACCCGCTTCTTGTGATGTGAAGGTGTGGAGTCAGTGCCTACGTGTAATTCCTTACACCACTCCTCTGGCTGACTTGGTGAGCAGTCACTGACTGGGTGGGGTGCAGTAATAGTGGATGCTGCTACTTGGATAGCATGTGTATCTACTGTGAACAGCTTATCAATGGTGGCAAGTCGGGGCAGCTTAACCTCCTGCTCTCCGCAGTTTAACACTCTCACGGGCACTCTTCCCTTCCGCACTAATGAATAAAACTATGATGTAAATATCATATAGATACCCCACAATTGTAAATAAAGGTATGTTATGGGAAAAGGGGGAACAGGGAAAGAGGAAAATAGTGTAATAAAGTATACCTTCTGGGGGTGAGAGGAAATGGCAGCACAGCCAGTGGAGGTGAAGCAAAAGGAAGCCTGCAACTAAAGAGTTGAGAGCGTTATCACATGGTGACTGAGCCTGATTGTAAAGGGAGCATAGAGTGGAGCATACTCTGGGCACGTTAGAACCCAAGTTCTTAAACCATGAATATGGACCCCTTTTATTCTCCCAAAGTCTAGCGGATGTTTGCTGAAGACTTGCTCGTATTCTTGCACTACCCTGTGGACCCGCTTCTTGTGATGTGAAGGTGTGGAGTCAGTGCCTACGTGTAATTCCTTACACCACTCCTCTGGTTGACTTGGTGAGCTGTCACTGAATGGGTGTGGTGAAGTAACGGTGGATGCTGTGGCTTGGATATCATATTAAATATAGGGACCCCCATACAGTAGTATGAGAAATTTTTTTGTATTCAATGATCGGTATTACCTTCAGGGGCGCGGCACGTGGACGTGCGTTCCATTAGCCTCACTGCATTCCACTCCCATACAGGAAGTGGGCGCAGCTATTACTACGGTCGCACATAAAAGAACCCACAGCCACCACTGCACACAGCTGACTCCACCACTGGAAACCCACTTCTACACCAACGCAGGTAAGACAGGATCGGCACCTCTATGCTCCCGTTACAATCAGGCTCAGTCACCATGTGATAATGCTCTCAACAATTTAGTTGCAGGCTTCCCCTTGCTTCACCTCCACTGGCTGTGCTGCCATTTCCTCTCCCCCCTGGAAGGTATACTTTATTACACTATTTTCCTGTTTCCCTCTTCTCCCTTTTCCCATAACCTACCTTTATCTGCATTTGTGGGGTATCTATATACTATTTATATCACAGTTTTATTCATTAATACGGAAGGGAAGAGTGCGCGTGAGAGTGTTGAACTGCGGAGAGCAAGAGGTTAAGCTGCCCCGATTTGCCACCATTGATAAGCTGTTCACAGTAGATACACATGCTATCCAAGCAGCAGCAGCATCCACCATTACTGCACCCCACTCAGTCAGTGACAGCTCACCAAGTCAGCCAGAGGAGTGGTGTCAGGAATTACACGTAGGCACTGACTACACACCTTCACATCACAAGAAGGGGGTGCAAGTGTGACGCCCTGGACTAGCCAGTTGGTCACAGACATAACACACACACACCCCCTTTCCCGGATAGTTACACTAGTCAGACACAAAACCGTTGTTGCCTCCCTCCAGGGGCTGATGTCCACACCAGGTGGGGCGGAGCCAGGCGGTTGGCCCCACCCACCAAGGAGTTCACAGGCCTGGAGGTGGGAAAACCAGTCAGTTAGTTGAAGTTCAGTTTAGAGTTGAACCGTGGAGGTAGTGAGTTCAGTGAGGAGCCCAGTTTTGGGTAGGAGTGCAAAACTGCTAGTGTCTGGGTCAGATCCCAGGCACTATGGGGAGATAAGGTATGCACACCAGTGACTATGTAAGGGGAATACATGAAATAGCAGAAACTGCAGTGTGAATACTGACTTGAAAAATTCAATAGCTATATGCAAGAGTGAATATGTGAAAAATGGAATCTGCATTACTGCCATGAACATATGAATCAAGAGAAATTTAGCTACTGAATTGATCAATGCAATAGAGCCCCAACACTACGCCAAAGTATTTCTCTACGTTGGGGTCCCTAGCTTGTGTGTGTCCTCTCATGCAGTTAAAAAACCTACCGTGTATGGGAAGCTGAGACCCAGGCTATTTATGCGTATGATATGGATTGGCAATAGGTGTGGTTGGGGAGGGTTCACAAACGAAAAAATACTAACAAATAGGAATAACGTTTGGAACACCATTCTAAGTCCGAACTGGGTGCAAAAACCTTAAAAAACATCACTATGGGGAGATAAGGTATGCACACCAGTGACTATGTAAGGGGAATACATGAAATTGCAGAAACTGCTGTGTGAATACTGACTTGAAAAATCCAATAGCATTAATTCACATAATCCTAGTGACTGCGCACACAACATGGCCAAACGAAAACAAAAGACAGTACCTGGCCATTCTATCCAATGGAAACTCATAGGCAACACAGTCCATTAGACTAGGCAATTACATGCAGCCAAACAAAGTTCATGGGCCTTGCCTCAGAGTCGAACCCACAACCTCTTGGAGAACAAGCAAAGAGCCTACCACTAAACCAACTCAGTGAAGTTGGAAACCGACTCTACATTAATTAACATAATCCTAGTGACTGCGCACACAACATGGCCAAACAAAAGCAAAAGACAGTACCTGGCCTATCAATCCAATGGAAACTCATAGGTAACACAGTACATTGGACTAGGCAATTACATGCAGCCATACAAAGCCCATGGGTCTTGCCCCAGAGTCGAACCCACAACCTCTCGTAGCCAGGGCAAAGAGCCTACCACTACACCAACACAGAGAAGTAGGTGAATGACTCTACATTAATTCACATAATCATAGTGACTGCGCACACAACATGGCCAAACAAATGCAAAAGACATTATCTGGCCTATCAATCCAATGGAAACTCATAGGCAACACAGTCCATTAGACTAGGCACTTACACGCAGCCATGTAAAGTTCATGGGCATTGACTCAGAGTCGAACCCACAACCTCTTGGAGAACAAGCAAAGAGCCTACCACTAAACCAACTCAGGGAAGTTGGAAACCGACTCTACATTAATTAACATAATCCTAGTGACTGCGCACACAACATGGCCAAACAAAAGCAAAAGACAGTACGTGGCCTATCAATCCAACGGAAACTCATAGGTAACACAGTACATTGGACTAGGCAATTACATGCAGCCATACAAAGCCCATGGGCCTTGCCCCAGAGTCAAACCCACAACCTCTCATAGCCAAGGTAAAGAGCCTACCAATACACCAACACAGAGAAGTGGAAAACCGTTTCTACATTAATTCACATAATCCTAGTGACTGCGCACACAACATGGCCAAACGAAAACAAAAGACAGTAACTGGCCTATCAATCCAATGGAAACTCATAGGCAACACAGTCCATTGGACTAATCAATTACATGCAGCCATACAAAGTCCATGGGCTTTGCCTCAGATTCAAACCCACAACTTCTCGCAACAAAGCAAAGAGCCTACCACTACACTAACACAGAGAAGTGGGAAACTGATTCTACATTAATTCACATAATCCTACCGACTGCGCACACAACATGGCCAAACAAAAGACAATACCTGGCCTATTCATTCAATGAAAACTCATAGGCAACACAGTCCATTGGACTAGGCAATTACATTCAACCATACAAAGTCCATGGGCTTTGCCTCAAAGTCAAACCCACAACTTCTTGTAACCTAAGGAAAGAGCCTACCACTACACCAACACAGAGAAGAGAATGACTCTACATTAATTCACATAATCCTAGTGACTGCGCACACAACATGACCAAACGAAAACAAAAGACAGTCCCTGGCCTATCAATCCAATGGTAACTCATAGACAACATAGTCCATTGGACTACGCAATTACATGCAGCCATACAAAGTCCATGGGCCTTGCCTCAGAGTCATACCCACAATCTCTGGCAGAACAAGCAAAGAGCCTACAACTTCACCAACACAAAGAAGTAGGAAGCTGCGTCTACATTAATTCACATAATCCTAGTGACTGCGCACACAACATGGCCAAACAAAAGCAAAAGACAGTACCTGGCCTATCAATCCAATGGGAACTCATAGGCAACACAGTTAATTGAACTAGGCAATTACATGCAGCCATACAAACTACATGGGCCTTGCCTCAGAGTCAAACCCACAACCTCTTGCAGCTAAGCAAAGAGCCTTCCACTACAGCAACACAGAGAACTGGGAAACTGATTCTACATTAATTCACATAATCCTACCGACTGCGCACACAACATAACCAAACAAAAGATAATACCTGGCCAATCAATCCAATGGAAACTCAAAGGCAACACAGTCCATTGGACTAGGCAATTACATTGAGCCATATAAAGTCCATGGGCTTTGCCTCAGAGTCAAACCCACATTATCTCGCAGCCCAAGCAAAGCGCCTACCACTACACCAAGACAGAGAAGTTGGAAACTGAGTTTACATTAGTTCACATAATCCTAGTGACTGCGCACACAACATGGCCAAACAAAAGCAAAAGACAGTACCTGGCCTATCAATCCAATGGGACCTCATAGGCAACACAGTTAATTGAAATAGGCAATTACATGCAGCCATACAAACTCCATGGGCCTTGCCTCAGAGTCGAACCCACAACCTCTTGCAGCTTAAGCAAAGAGACTACCACTACACCAACACAGAGAAGTAGGTGAATGGCTCTACATTAATTCACATAATCCTAGTGACTGCGCACACAACATGGCCAAACAAAAGCAAAATACAGTACCTGGCCTATCAATCCAATAGAAACTCATAGGCAAAGCAATCAATTGGACTAGGCAATTACATGCAGCCATACAAAGTCCATGGGCCTTGCCTCAAAGTCGAACTCACAACCTCTCGCAGCCCAAGCAAAGAGCCTACCACTACACCAACACAGAGAAATGTAAACCTGACTCTACATTAATTCACATAATCCTAGTGACTGCGCACACAACATGGCCAAACGAAAACAAAAGACAGTAACTGGCCTATCAATCCAATAGAAACTCATAGGCAACACAGTCCATTGGACTAAGCAATTACATGCAGCCATTCAAAGTCCATGAGCCTTGCATTAGAGTCGAACCCACAACCTCTCGCAGCCCAAGCAAAGAGCCTACCACTACACCAACACAGAGAAATGGGAAACTGACTCTACATTAATTCCCATAACCCTAGTGACTGCGCACACAACATGGTCAAACAAAATCAAAAGGCAGTACCTGGCCTATCAATCCAATGGAAACTCATAGGCAACATAGTCCATTGGACTAGGCAATTACATGCAGTCATACAAAGTCCATGGGCCTTGCCTCAGAGTCAAACCCACAACCTCTGGCAGAACAAGCAAAGAGCCTACAACTACAAAAACACAAAGAAGTAGGAAGCTGCGTCTACATTAATTCACATAATCCTAGTGACTGTGCACACAACATGGCCAAACAAAAGCAGAAGACATTACCTAGCCTATCAAGCCAATGGAAACTCATAGGCAACACAGTCCATTGAACTAGGCAATTACATGCAGCCATTCAAAGTCCATGGGCTTTGCCGCAGAGTCAAACCCACAATTTCTCGCAGCCCAAGCAAAGAGCCTACCACTACACCAACACAGAGAAGTTGGAAACTAAGTTTACATTAGTTCACATAATCCTAGTGACTGCGCACACAACATGGCCAAACAAAAGCTAAAGACAGTACCTGGCCTATCAATCCGATGGGAACTCATAGGCAACACAGTCAATTGAACTAGGCGATTACATGCAGCCATACAAACTCCATGGGCCTAGCCTCAGAGTCGAACCCACAACCTCTCGCAGCTTAAGCAAAGAGACTACCACTACACCAACACAGAGAAGTAGGTGAATGACTCAACATAAATTCACATAATCCTAGTGACTGCGCACACAACATGGCCAAACAAAAGCAAAAGACAGTACCTGGCCTATTAATCCAATGGAAACTCATAGGCAACGCAATCCTTTGGACTAGGCAATAACATGCAGCCATACAAAGTCCATGGGCCTTGCCTCAGAGTCAAAACCACTACCTCTCAAAGCCCAAGCAAAGAGCCTACCACTACACCAACACAGAGAAGTGCGAAACAGACGCAACATAAATTCACATAATCCTAGTGACTGCGCACACAACATGGCCAAACAAAAGCAATAGACAGTCCCTGGCCTATCAATCCAATGGAAACTCATAGACAACATAGTCCATTGGAATAGGCAATTACATGCAGCCATACAAAGTCCATGGGCTTTGCCTCAGAGTCAAACCACAACTGCTCGCAGCCCAAGCAAAGAGCCTACCACTACACCAACACAGAGAATTGCGAAACTGACTCAACATAAATTCACATAATCCTAGTGACTGCGCACACAACATGGCCAAACAAAAGCTAAAGACAGTCCCTTGCCTATCAATCCAATGGAAACTCATAGACAACATAGTCCATTGGAACAGGCAATTACATGCAGCCTCACAAAGTCCATGGGCCTTGCCGCAGAGTCAAACCCACAACCTCTGGCAGAACAAGCAAAGAGCCTACAACTACACCAACACAAAGAAGTAGGAAGCTGCGTCTACATTAATTCACATAATCCTAGTGAATGCGCACACAACATGGCCAAACAAAAGCAAAAGACATTACCTGGCCTATCAGGCCAATGGAAACTCATAGGCAACACAGTCCATTGAACTAGGCAATTACATGCAGCCATACAAAGTCCATGGGCCATGCCTCAGAGTCAAACCCACAACCTCTCGCAGCCAAGCAAAGCAGCTACCACTACACCAACACAGAGAAGTGGGAAACGGATTCTACATTAATTCACATAATCCTAGTGACTGCGCACACAACATGGCCAAACAAAAGCAAAAGACAATACCTGGCCTATCAATCCAATGATAACTCATAGGCAACACAGTCCATTGGACTTGGCAATTACATGCAGCCATATAAAGTCCATGGGCCTTGCCTCAGAGTCAAACCCACAACCTCTGGCAGAACAAGCAAAGAGCCTACAACTACACCAACACAAAGAAGTAGGAAGCTGCGTCTACATTAATTCACATAATCCTAGTGAATGCGCACACAACATGGCCAAACAAAAGCAAAAGACATTACCTGGCCTATCAAGGCAATGGAAACTCATAGGCAACACAGTCCATTAAACTAGACAATTACATGGAGACATACAAAGTCCATGGGCCTTGCCTCAGAGACAAACCCACAATCTCTCGCAGCCAAGCAAAGAGCCTACCACTACACCAACACAGAGAAGTGGGAAACTGATTCTACATTAATTCACATAATCCTACCGACTGCGCACACAACATGGCCAAACAAAAGACAATACCTAGCCTATCAATCCAATGGAAACTCATAGGCAACACAGTCCATTAGACTAGGCAAATACATGCAGCCATACAAAGTTCATGGGCCTTGCCTCAGAGTCGAACCCACAACTTCTAGGAGAACAAGCAAAGAGCCTACCACTACACCAACACAGAGAAGTTGGAAACCGACTCTACATTAATTCACATAATCCTAGTGACTGCGCACACAACATGGCCAAACAAAAGCAAAAGACAGTACCTGGCCTATCAATCCAATGGAAACTCAAAGGTAACACAGTACATTAGACTAGGCAATTAAATGCAGCCATACAAAGCCCATGGGCCTTGCCCCAGAGTCGAACCCACAACCTCTCGTAGCCCAAGCAAAGAGCCTACCAATACACCAACACAGAGAAGTGGAAAACTGATTCTACATTAATTCACATAATCCTAGTGACTGCGCACACAACATGGCCAAACAAAAGCAAAAGACAGTACCTGGCCTATCAATCCAATAGAAACTCATAGGCAAAGCAATCAATTGGACTAGGCAATTACATGCAGCCATACAAAGCCCATGGGCCTTGCCTCAGAGTCAAACCCACAACCTCTGGCAGAACAAGCAAAGAGCTTACAACTACACCAACACAAAAAAGTAGGAGGCTGCGTCTACATTAATTCACATATTCCTAGAGACTGCGCACACAACATGGCCAAACAAAAGCAAAAGACATTACCTGGCCTATCAAGCCAATGGAAACTCATAGGCAACACAGTCCATTGGACTAAACAATTACATGCAGCCATACAAAGTCCATGGGCTTTGCCTCAGAGTCAAACCCACAATTTCTCGCAGCCCAAGCAAAGAGCCTACCACTACACCAACACAGAGAAGTTTGAAACTGACTCTTCATTAACTCACATAATCCTAGTGACTGCGCACACAACATGGCTAAACGAAAGCAAAAGACAGTACCTGGCCTATCAATCCAATGGAAACTCATAGGCAACACAGTCCATTAGACTAGGCAATTACATACAGCCATAATAAGTCCATGGGCCTTGCCCCAGAGTCAACCCCACAACATCTACGCAGCCCAAGCAAAGAGCCTACCACTACACCAACACAGAGAAATGTGAAACTGACTCTACATTAATTCACATAATCCTAGTGACTGTGCACACAACATGGCCAAATGAAAGCAAAAGTCAATACCTGGCCTATCAATCCAATGGAAACTCATAGGTAACACAGTCCATTGGACTATGCAATTACATGCAGCCATACAAAGTCCATGGGCCTTGCCTCAGAGTCAAACCCACAACCTCTAACAGCTCAAGCAAAAAGCCTACCACTACACCAACACAGAGAAGTGCGAAACTAATTGAACATAAATTCACATAATCCTAGTGACTGCGCACACAACATGGCCAAACGAAAGCAAAAGACAGTACCTGGCCTATCAATCCAATGGAAACTCATAGGTAACACAGTCCATTGGACTATGCAATTACATGCAGCCATACAAAGTCCATGGGCCTTGCCTCAGAGTCGAACTCACAACCTCTCGCAGCCCAAGAAAAACACCTACCATCACAGCAACACAGAGAAGTGTGAAACTGACTCTACATTAATTCACATAATCCTAGTGACTGCGCACACAACATGGCCAAACAAAAGCAAAAGACAGTACCTGGCCTATCAATCCAATGGGAACTCATAGGCAACACAGTCAATTGAACTACGCAATTATATGCAGCCATACAAACTCCATGGACCTTGCCTCAGAGTCGAACCCACAACTTCTCGCAGCTTAAGCAAAGAGCCTACCCCTAAACCAACACAGAGAAGTGGGAAACCGACTCTACATTAATTCACATAATACTAGTGACTGCGCACACAACATGGCCAAACAAAAGCAAAAGACAGTACCTGGCCTATCAATCCAATGGAAACTCATAGGCAACACAGTCCATTGGACTAGACAAGTACATGGAGACATACAAAGTCCATGGGCCTTGCCTCAGAGTCAAACCCACAACCTCTCGCAGCCAAGCAAAGAGCCTACTACTACACCAACACAGAAAAGTGGGAAACTGGTACTACATTAATTCACATAATCCTACCGACTGCGCACACAACATGGCCAAACAAAAGCAAAAGTCAGTACCTGGCTTATCAATTCAATGGAAACTCATAGGCAACACAGTCCATTGGACTAGAAAATTACATGGAGACATACAAAGGCCATGGGCCTTGCCTCAGAGTCAAACCCACAACCTCTCGCAGCCAAGCAAAGAGCCTACCACTACACCAACACAGAGAAGTAGGAAACTGATTCTACATTAATTCACATAATCCTACCGACTGCGCACACAACATGGCTAAACAAAAGACAATACCTGGCCTATCAATTTAATGGAAACTCATAGGCAACACAGTCCATTGGACTAGGCAATTACATGCAGCCATACAAAGTCCATGGGCTTTGCCTAAACGTCAAACCCACAACTTCTCGCAGCCCAAGCAAAGAGCCTACCACTACACCAACACAGAGAAGTGAGAAACTGATTCTACATTAATTCACATAATCCTACCGACTGCGCACACAACATGGCCAAACAAAAGACAATACCTGGCCTATCAATCCAATGGAAACCCATAGGCAACACAGTCCATTAGACTAGGCAAATACATGCAGCCATACAAAGTTCATGGGCCTTGCCTCAGAGTCGAACCCACATCCTCTTGGAGAACAAGCAAAGAGCCTACCACTAAACCAACACAGAGAAGTTGGAAACCGTCTCTACATTAATTCATATAATCCTAGTGACTGCGCACACAACATGGCCAAACAAAAGCAAAAGACAGTACCTGGCTTATCAATCCAATGGAAACTCATAGGCAACACAGTCCATTGGACTAGACAATTACATGGAGACATACAAAGTCCATGGGCCTTGCCTCAGAGTCAAACCCACAACCTCTCGCAGCCAAGCAAAGAGCCTACTACTACACCAACACAGAAAAGTGGGAAACTGGTACTACATTAATTCACATAATCCTACCGACTGCGCACACAACATGGCCAAACAAAAGCAAAATTCAGTACCTGGCTTATCAATCCAATGGAAACTCATAGGCAACGCAATCAATTGAACTAGGCAATTACATGCAGCCATACAAAGTCCATGGGCCTTGTCTCAGAGTCAAACCCACAACCTCTCTCAGCCCAAGCAAAGAGCCTACCACTACACCAACACAGAGAAGAGCGAAACTGACTCAACATAAATTCACATAATCCTAGTGACTGCGCACACAACATGGCCAAACGAAAGCAAAAGACAGTCCCTGGCCTATCAATCCAACGGAAACTCATAGACAACATAGTCCATTGGACTAGGCAATTACATGCAGCCATACAAAGTCCATGGGCCTTGCCTCAGAGTCAAACCCACAACCTCTGGCAGAACAAGCAAAGAGCTTACAACTAACACCAACACAAAAAAGTAGGAAGCTGCGTCTACATTAATTCACATATTCCTAGTGAATGCGCACACAACATGGCCAAACAAAAGCAAAAGACATTACCTGGCCTATCAAACCAATGGAAACTCATAGGCAACACAGTCCATTGGACTAGGCAATTACATGCAGCCATACAAAGTCCATGGGCTTTGCCTCAGAGTCAAACCCACAATTTCTCGCAGCCCAAGCAAAGAGCCTACCACTACACCAACACAGAGAAGTTGGTAACAGAGTTTACATTAGTTCACATAATCCTAGTGACTGTGCACACAACATGGCCAAACAAATGCAAAAGACATTATCTGGCCTATCAATCCAATGGAAACTCATAGGCAACACAGTCCATTAGACTAGGCAAATACATGCAGCCATACAAAGTTCATGGGCCTTGCCTCAGAGTCGAACCCACAACCTCTTGGAGAACAAGCAAAGAGCCTACCACTAAACCAACACAGAGAAGTAGGTGATTGACTCTACATTAATTCACATAATCCTAGTGACTGCGCACACAACATGGCCAAACAAAAGCAAAAGACGGTATCTGGCCTATCAATCCAATTGAAGCTCATAAGCAACATAGTCCATTGGACTAGGCAATAACATGCAGCCATACAATGTCCATGGGCCGTGCCTCAAAGTCGAACTCACAACCTCTCGCAGCTCAAGCAAAGAGCCTACTACTACACCAACACAGAGAAATGTGTACCTGACACTACATTAATTCACATAAACCTAGTGACTGCGCACACAACATGGCCAAACGAAAGCAAAAGTCAATACCTGGCCTATCAATCCAATGGAAACTCATAGGCAACACAGTCCATTGGACTAGGCAATTACATGCAGCCATAAAAAGTCCATGGGCCTTGCCTCAGAGTCAAATCCACAACCTCTCGCAGCTCAAGCAAAGAGCCTACCACTACACCAACACAGAGAAATGTGAAACTGACTCTATATTAATTCACATAATCCTAGTGACTGCGCACACAACATGGCCAAACGAAAGCAAAAGTCAATACCTGGCCTATCAATCCAATGGAAACTCATAGGCAACACAGTCCTTTGGACTAGGCAATTACATGCAGCCATACAAAGTCCATGAGCCTTGCATTTGAGTCGAACTCACAACCTCTCCCAGCCCAAGAAAAGAGCCTACCACTACACCAACACAGAGAAGTGGGAAACTGACTCAACATTAATTCACATAATCCTAGTGACTGCGCACAAAACATGGCCAAACAAAAGCAAAAGAAGGCACCTGGCCTATCAATCCAATGGAATCTCATAGGTAACACAGTCCATTGGACTATGCAATTACATGCAGCCATAAAAAGTCCATGGGCCTTGCCTCAGAGTCGAACTCACAACCTCTCGCAGCCCAAGAAAAAAGCCTACCACTACAGCAACAAGGAGAAGTGTGAAACCGACTCTACATTAACTCACATAATCCTAGTGACTGCGCACACAACATGGCCAAACGAAAGCAAAAGACAGTACCTGGCCTATCAATCCAATGGAAACTCAGAGGCAACCCCATCCATTGAACTAGGCAATTACATGCAGCCATACAGAGGTCATGGGCCTTGCCTCAGAGTCTATCCCACAACCTCTGGCAGAACAAGCAAAGAGCCTACAACCACACCAACACAAAGAAGTAGGAAGCTGCATCTACATTAATTCACATAATCCTAGTGACTGCGCACACAACATGGCCAAACAGAAGCAAAAGACATTACCTGGCCTATCAAGCCAATGGAAACTCATAGGCAATACAGTCCATTGAACTTGGCAATTACATGCAGCCATACAAAGTCCATGGGCCTTGCCTCAGAGTCAAACCCACAACCTCTCGCAGCCAAGCAAAGCGCCTTCCACTACACCAACACAGAGAAGTGGGAAACTGATTCTACATTAATTCACATAATCCTACCGACTTCGCACACAACATAACCAAACAAAAGACAATACCTGGCCTATCAGTCCAATGAAAACTCATAGGCAACACAGTCCATTGGACTAGGCAATTACATGCAGCCATACAAAGTCTATGGGCTTTGCCTCAGAGTCAAACCCACATTTTCTCGCAGCCCAAGAAAAGAACCTACCACTACACCAACACAGAAAAGTTGAAAACTGAGTTTACATTAGTTCACATAATCCTAGTGACTGCGCACACAACATGGCCAAACAAAAGCAAAAGGTAGTACCTGGCCTATCAATCCAATAGGAACTCATAGGTAACACAGTCAACTAAAATAGGCAATTACATGCAGCCATACAAACTCCATGGGCCTTGCCTCAAAGTCGAACCAACAACCTTTCGCAGCTTAAGCAAAGAGACTACCACTACACCAACACAGAGAAGTAGGTAAATGACTCTACATTAATTCACATAATCCTAGTCACTGCGCACACAACATGGCCAAACAAATGCAAAAGACATTATCTGGCCTATCAATCCAATGAAATCATAGGCAACATAGTCCATTAGACTAAGCAAATATATGCAGCCATACAAAGTTAATGGGCCTTGCCTCAGAGTCGAACCCACAACCTCTTGGAGAACAAGCAAAGAGCCTACCACTAAACCAACACAGAGAAGTTGGAAACAGACTCTACATTAATTCACAGAATCCTAGTGACTGCGCACACAACATGGCCAAACAAAAGCAAAAGACAGTACCTGGCCTATCAATCCAATGGAAACTCAAAGCTAACACAGTACATTGGACTAGGCAATTACATGCAGCCATACAAAGCCCATTGGCGTTGCCCAAGAGTCGAACCCACACCCTCTCGTAGCCCAAGGAAAGAGCCTACTAATACACCAACACAGAGAAGTGGAAAACCGATTCTTCATTAATTCACATAATCCTAGTGACTGCGCACATAACATGGCCAAACAAAAGCAAAAGACAGTACCTGGCCTATCAAACCAATGGAAACTCATAGGCAACACAGTCCATTGGACTAGACAATTACATGCAGACATACAAAGTCCACGGGCCTTGCATTAGAGTCGAACCCACAACCTCTCGCAGCCCAAGCAAAGAGCCTACCACTACACCAACACAGAGAAGTGGGAAACTGATTCTACATTAATTCAAATAATCCTACTGACTGCGCACACAACATGGCCAAACAAAAGACAATACCTGACCTATCAATTCAAAGGAAACTCATAGGCAACACAGTCCATTGGACTTGGCAATTACATGCAGCCATACAAAGTCCATGGGCTTTGCCTCAGAGTCAAACCCACAATTTCTCGCAGCCCAAGGAAATAGCCTACGATTACACCAACACAGAGAAGTTGGAAACTGAGTTTACATTAGTTCACATAATCCTAGTGACTGCGCACACAACATGGCCAAACAAAAGACAATACCTGGCCTATCAATTCAATGGAAACTCATAGGCAACACAGTCAATTGAACTAGGCAATTACATGCTGCCATACAAACTCCATGGGCTTTGCCTCAGAGTCGAACCCACAACCTCTCACAGCTTAAGCAAAGAGACTACAACTACACCAACACAGAGAAGTAGGTGAATGAGTCTACATTAATTCACATAATCCTAGTGACTGCGAACACAACATAGCCAAACAAAAGCAAAAGACAGTACCTGGCCTATCAATCCAATTGAAACTCATAGGCAACATAGTCCATTGGACTAGGCAATAACATGCAGCCATACAAAGTCCATGGGCCTTGCCTCAAAGTCTAACTCACAACCTCTCGCAGCTCAAGCAAAGAGCCTACCACTACACCAACACAGAGAAATGTGAACCTGACTCTACATTAATTCACATAATCCTAGTGACTGCGAACACAACATGGCCAAACATAAGCAAAAGGCAGTACCTGGCCTATCAATCCAATGGGAACTCATAGGCAACACAATCAATTGAACTACGCAATTACATGCAGCCATACAAACTCCATGGGCCTTGCCTCAGAGTCGTACCCACAACCTCTCGCAGCTTAAGCAAAGAGCCTACCCCTAAACCAACACAGAGAAGTGGGAAACTGATTCTACATTAATTCACATAATCCTACCGACTGCGCACACAACACGGCCAAACAAAAGAAAATACCTGGCCTATCAATTCAATGGAAACTCATAGGCAACACAGTCCATTAGACTAGGCAATTACATGCAGCCATACAAAGTCCATGGGCTTTGCCTAAAAGTCAAACCCACAACTTCTCGCAGCCCAAGCAAAGAGCCTACCACTACACCAACACAGAGAAGTTGGTAACTGAGTTTACATTAATTCACATAATCCTAGTGACTGCGCACACAACATGGCCAAACAAAAGCAAAAGACAGTACCTGGCCTATCAATCCAATGGAAAATCATAGGCAACACAGTCCATTGGACTAGACAATTACATGGAGACATACAAAGTCCATGGGCCTTTCCTCAGAGTCAAACCCACAACCTCTCGCAGCCAAGCAAAGAGCCTACCACTACACCAACACAGAGAAGTGGGAAAGTGATTCTACATTAATTCACATAATCCTACCGACTGCGCACACAACATGGCCAAACAAAAGACAATACCTGGCCTATCAATCCAATGGAAACTCATAGGCAACACAGTCCATTAGACTAGGCAAATACATGCAGCCATATAAAGTTCATGGGCCTTGCCTCAGAGTCGAACCCACATCCTCTTGGAGAACAAGCAAAGAGCCTACCACTAAACCAACAAAGAGAAGTTGGAAATCGACTCTACATTAATTCACATAATCCTAGTGACTGCGCACACAACATGGCCAAACAAAAGCAAAAGACATTACCTGGCCTATCAATCCAATGTAAACTCATAGGTAACACAGTACATTACTAGGATTATGTGAGTTAATGTAGAGTCAGGTTCACATTTCTCTGTGTTGGTGTAGTGGTAGGCTCTTTGCTTGAGCTGCGAGAGGTTGTGAGTTAGACTTTGAGGCATGGCCCATGGACTTTGTATGGCTGCATGTTATTGCCTAGTCCAATGGACTATGTTGCCTATGAGTTTCAATTGGATTGATAGGCCAGGTACTGTCTTTTGCTTTTGTTTGGCCATGTTGTGTTCGCAGTCACTAGGATTATGTGAATTAATGTAGAGTCATTCACCTTCTTCTCTGTGTTGGTGTAGTTGTAGTCTCTTTGTTGCTTATGAGTTTCAATTTGATTGATAGGCCAGGTACTGTCTTTTGCTTTTGTTTGGCCATGTTATGTGCGCAGTCACTAGGATTATGTGAATTAATGTAGAGTCATTCACCTACTTCTCTGTGTTGGTGTAGTGGTAGTCTCTTTGCTTAAACTGCGAGAGGTTGTGGGTTCGACTCTGAGGCAAAGCCCATGGAGTTTGTATGGCAGCATGTAATTGCCTAGTTCAATTGACTCTGTTGCCTATGAGTTTCCATTGAATTGGTAGGCCAGGTATTGTCTTTTGTTTGGCCATGTTGTGTGCGCAGTCACTAGGATTATGTGAACTAATGTAAACTCAGTTTCCAACTTCTCTGTGTTGGTGTAATCGTAGGCTATTTCCTTGGGCTGCGAGAAATTGTGGGTTTGACTCTGAGGCAAAGCCCATGGACTTTGTATGGCTGCATGTAATTGCCAAGTCCAATGGACTGTGTTGCCTATGAGTTTCCTTTGAATTGATAGGCCAGGTATTGTCTTTTGTTTGGCCATGTTGTGTGCGCAGTCGGTAGGATTATTTGAATTAATGTAGAATCAGTTTCCCACTTCTCTGTGTTGGTGTAGTGGTAGGCTCTCTGCTTCGGCTGTGAGAGGTTGTGGGTTCGACTCTAATGCAAGGCCTATGGACTTTGTATGTCTCCATGTAATTGTCTAGTCCAATGGACTGTGTTGCCTATGAGTTTCCATTGGCTTGATAGGCCAGGTACTGTCTTTTGCTTTTGTTTGGCCATGTTATGTGCGCAGTCACTAGGATTATGTGAATTAATGAAGAATTGGTTTTCCACTTCTCTGTGTTGGTGTATTAGTAGCCTCTTTCCTTGGGCTACGAGAGGGTGTGGGTTCGACTCTGGGGCAAGGCCAATGGGCTTTGTATGGCTGCATGTAATTGCCTAGTCCAATGTACTGTGTTAGCTTTGAGTTTCCATTGGATTGATAGGCCAGGTGCTGTCTTTTGCTTTTGTTTTGCCATGTTGTGTGCGCAGTCACTAGGATTCTGTGAATTAATGTAGAGTTTGTTTCCAACTTCTCTGTGTTGGTTTAGTGGTAGGCTCTTTGCTTGTTCTCCAAGAGGTTGTGGGTTCGACTCTGAGGCAAGGCCCATTAACTTTGTATGGCTGCATATATTTGCTTAGTCTAATGGACTATGTTGCCTATGATTTCATTGGATTGATAGGCCAGATAATGTCTTTTGCATTTGTTTGGCCATGTTGTGTGCGCAGTCTCTAGGATTATGTGAATTAATGTAGAGTCATTTACCTACTTCTCTGTGTTGGTGTAGTGGTAGTCTTTTTGCTTAAGCTGCGAAAGGTTGTTGGTTCGACTTTGAGGCAAGGCCCATGGAGTTTGTATGGATGCATGTAATTGGCTATTTCAGTTGACTGTGTTACCTATGAGTTCCTATTGGATTGATAGGCCAGGTACTACCTTTTGCTTTTGTTTGGCCATGTTGTGTGCGCAGTCACTAGGATTATGTGAACTAATGTAAACTCAGTTTTCAACTTCTCTGTGTTGGTGTAGTGGTAGGCTCTTTTCTTGGGCTGCGAGAAAATGTGGGTTTGACTCTGAGGCAAAGCCCATAGACTTTGTATGGCTGCATGTAATTGCCTAGTCCAATGGACTGTGTTGCCTATGAGTTTTCATTGGACTGATAGGCCAGGTATTGTCTTTTGTTTGGTTATGTTGTGTGCGAAGTCGGTAGGATTATGTGAATTAATGTAGAATCAGTTTCCCACTTCTCTGTGTTGGTGTAGTGGAAGGCGCTTTGCTTGGCTGCGAGAAGTTGTGGGTTTGACTCTGAGGCAAGGCCCATGGACTTTGTATGGCTGCATGTAATTGCATAGTTCAATGGACTGTGTTGCCTATGAGTTTCCATTGGCTTGATAGGCCAGGTATTGACTTTTGCTTCTGTTTGGCCATGTTGTGTGCGCAGTCACTAGGATTATGTGAATTAATGTAGATGCAGCTTCCTACTTCTTTGTGTTGGTGTGGTTGTAGGCTCTTTGCTTGTTCTGCCGGAGGTTGTGGGATACACTCTGAGGCAAGGCCCATGGACTCTGTATGGCTGCATGTAATTGCCTAGTCCAATGGATGGGGTTGCCTCTGAGTTTCCATTGGATTGATAGGCCAGGTACTGTCTTTTGCTTTTGTTTGGCCATGTTGTGTGCGCAGTCACTAGGATTATGTGAGTTAATGTAGAGTCAGTTTCACACTTCTCCGTGTTGCTGTAGTGGTAGGCTTTTTTCTTGGGCTGCGAGAGGTTGTGAGTTCGACTCTGAGGCAAGGCCCATGGACTTTTTATGGCTGCATGTAATTGCATAGTCCAATGGACTGTGTTACCTATGAGATTCCATTGGATTGATAGGCCAGGTGCCTTCTTTTGCTTTTGTTTGGCCATGTTTTGTGCGCAGTCACTAGGATTATGTGAATTAATGTTGAGTCAGTTTCCCACTTCTCTGTGTTGGTGTAGTGGTAAGCTCTTTGCTTGGGCTGGGAGAGGTTGTGAGTTCGACTCAAATGCAAGGCTCATGGACTTTGTATGGCTGCATGTAATTGCCTAGTCCAATGGACTGTGTTGCCTATGAGTTTCCATTGGATTGCTAGGCCAGGTATTGACTTTTGCTTTCGTTTGGCCATGTTGTGTGCGCAGTCACTAGGTTTATGTGAATTAATGTAGAGTCAGGTTTACATTTCTCTGTGTTGGTGTAGTAGTAGGCTCTTTGCTTGAGCTGCGAGAGGTTGTGAGTTCGACTTTGAGGCAAGGCCCATGGACATTGTATGGCTGCATGTTATTGCCTAGTCCAATGGACTATGTTGCTTATGAGCTTCAATTGGATTGATAGGCCAGATACTGTCTTTTGCTTTTGTTTGGCCATGTTGTGTGCGCAGTCACTAGGATTATGTGAATTAATGTAGAGTCATTCACCTACTTCTCTGTGTTGGTTTAGTGGTAGGCTCTTTGCTTGTTCTCCAAGAGGTTGTGGGTTCAACTCTGAGGCAAGGCCCATGAACTTTGTATGGCTGCATGTATTTGCCTAGTCTAATGGACTGTGTTGCCTATGAGTTTCCATTGGATTGATAGGCCAGATAATGTCTTTTGCATTTGTTTGGCCATGTTGTGTGCACAGTCACTAGGATTATGTGAACTAATGTAAACTCTGTTACCAACTTCTCTGTGTTGGTGTAGTGGTAGGCTCTTTGCTTGGGCTGCGAGAAATTGTGGGTTTGACTCTGAGGCAAAGCCCATAGACTTTGTATGGCTGCATGTAATTGCCTAGTCCAATGGACTGTGTTGCCTATGAGTTTCCACTGGTATGATAGGCCAGGTAATGTCTTTTGCTTTTTTTTGGCCATGTTGTGTGCGCAGTCACTAGGAATATGTGAATTAATGTAGACGCAGCTTCCTACTTTTTTGTGTTGGTGTAGTTGTAAGCTCTATGCTTGTTCTGCCAGAGGTTGTGGGTTTGACTCTGAGGCAAGGCCCATGGACTTTGTATGGCTGCATGTAATTGCCTAGTCCAATGGACTATGTTGTCTATGAGTTTCCATTGGATTGATAGACCAGGGACTGTCTTTTGCTTTTGTTTGGCCATGTTGTGTGCGCAGTCACTAGGATTATGTGAATTTATGTTGAGTCAGTTTCGCTCTTCTCTGTGTTGGTGTAGTGGTAGGCTCTTTGCTTGGGCTGAGAGAGGTTGTGGGTTTGACTCTGAGACAAGGCCCATGGACTTTGTATGGCTGCATGTAATTGCCTAGTCCAATTGATTGCGTTGCCTATGAGTTTCCATTGGATTGATAGGCCAGGTACCGTCTTTTGCTTTTGTTTGGCCATGTTGTGTGCGCAGTCACTAGGATTATGTGAATTAATGTAGAGTCAATTTCACACTTCTCTGTGTTGCTGTAGTGGTAGGCTTTTTTCTTGGGCTGCGAGAGGTTGTGAGTTCGACTCTGAGGCAAGGCCCATGGACTTTGTATGGCTGCATGTAATTGCATAGTCCAATGGACTGTGTTACCTATGAGTTTCCATTGGATTGATAGGCCAGGTACTGTCTTTTGCTTTCGTTTGGCCATGTTGTGTGCGCAGTCACTAGGATTATGTGAATTTATGTTCAATTAGTTTCGCACTTCTCTGTGTTGGTGTAGTGGTAGGCTTTTTGCTTGAGCTGTTAGAGGTTGTGGGTTTGACTCTGAGGCAAGGCCCATGGACTTTGTATGGCTGCATGTAATTGCATAGTCCAATGGACTGTGTTGCCTATGAGTTTCCATTGGATTGATAGGCCAGATATGGACTTTTGCTTTCGTTTGGCCATGTTGTGTGCGCAGTCACTAGGATTATGTGAATTAATGTAGAGGCAGGTTCACATTTCTCTGTGTTCGTGTAGTGGTAGGCTCTTTGCTTGAGCTGCGAGAGGTTGTGAGTTCGACTTTGAGGCAAGGCCCATGGACTTTGTATGGCTGCATGTTATTGCCTAGTCCAATGGACTGTGTTGCCTATGAGTTTCCATTGGATTGATAAGCCAGGTACTGTCTTTTGCTTTTGTTTAGCCATGTTGTGTGCGCAGTCGGTAGGATTATGTGAATTAATGTAGAATCAGTTTCCCACTTCTCTGTATTGGTGTAGTGGTAGGCTCTTTGCTTGGCTGCGAGAGGTTGTGGGTTTGACTCTGAAGCAAGGCCCATGGACTTTGTATGTCTCCATGTAATTGTCTAGTCCAATGGACTGTGTTGCCTATGAGTTTCCATTGGATTGATAGGCCAGGTACTGTCTTTTGCTTTTGTTTGGCCATGTTGTGTGCGCAGTCACTAGGATTATGTGAATTAATGTAGAGTCAGTTTCTAACTTCTCTGTGTTGGTTTAGTGGTAGGCTCTTTGCTTGTTCTCCAAGAGGTTGTGGGTTCGACTCTGAGGCAAGGCCCATGAACTTTGTATGGCTGCATGTATTTGCCTAGTCTAATGGACTGTGTTGCCTATGAGTTTCCATTGGATTGATAGGCCAGATAATGTTTTTTGCATTTGTTTCGCAATGTTGTGTGCACAGTCACTAGGATTATGTGAACTAATGTAAACTCAGTTTCCATCTTGTCTGTGTTGGTGTAGTGGTAGGCTCTTTGCTTGGGCTGCGAGAAATTGTGGGTTTGACTCTGAGGCAAAGCCCATGGACTTTGTATGGCTGCATGTAATTGTTTAGTCCAATGGACTGTGTTGCCTATGAGTTTCCATTGGCTTGATAGGCCAGGTAATGTCTTTTGCTTTTGTTTGGCCATGTTGTGTGCGCAGTCTCTAGGAATATGTGAATTAATGTAGACGCACCTTCCTACTTTTTTGTGTTGGTGTAGTTGTAAGCTCTTTGCTTGTTCTGCCAGAGGTTGTGGGTTTGACTCTGAGGGAAGGCCCATGGACTTTGTATGGCTGCATGTAATTGCCTAGTCCAATGGACTATGTTGTATATGAGTTTCCATTGGATTGATAGGCCAGGGACTGTCTTTTGCTTTTGTTTGGCCATGTTGTGTGCGCAGTCACTAGGATTATGTGAATTTATGTTGAGTCAGTTTCGCTCTTCTCTGTGTTGGTGTAGTGGTAGGCTCTTTGCTTGGGCTACAAGAGGTTGTGGGTTCGACTCTGAGGCAAGGCCCATGGACTTTGTATGGCTGCATGTAATTGCCTAGTCCAATTGATTGCTTTGCCTATGAGTTTCTATTGGATTGATAGGCCAGGTACTGTCTTTTGCTTTTGTTTGGCCATGTTGTGTGCGCAGTCACTAGGATTATGTGAATTAATGTAGAATCAGTTTTTCACTTCTCTGTGTTGGTGTATTGGTAGGCTCTTTGCTTGGGCTACGAGAGGTTGTGGGTTCGACTCTGGGGCAAGGCCCATGGGCTTTGTATGGCTGCATTTAATTGCCTAGTCTAATGTACTGTGTTACCTTTGAGTTTCCATTGGATTGATAGGCCAGGTACTGTCTTTTGCTTTTGTTTGGCCATGTTGTGTGCGCAGTCACTAGGATTATGTGAATTAATGTAGAGTCGATTTCCATCTTCTCTGTGTTGGTGTAGTGGTAGGCTCTTTGCTTGTTCTCCAAGAAGTTGTGGGTTCGACTCTGAGGCAAGGCCCATGAACTTTGTATGGCTGCATGTATTTGCCTAGTCTAATGGACTGTATTGCCTATGAGTTTCCATTGGATTGATAGGCCAGGTATTGTCTTTTGTTTGGCCATGTTGTGTGCGCAGTCGGTAGGATTATGTGAATTAATGTAGAATCAGTTTCCCACTTATCTGTGTTGGTGTAGTGGTAGGCTCTTTGCTTGGCTGCGAGAGGTTGTGGGTTTGACTCTGAGGCAAGGCCCATGGACTTTGTATGTCTCCATGTAATTGTCTAGTCCAATGGACTGTGTTGCCTATGAGTTTCCATTGGCTTGATAGGCCAGGTACTGTCTTTTGCTTTTGTTTGGCCATGTTATGTGCGCAGTCACTAGGATTATGTGAATTAATGAAGAATTGGTTTTCCACTTCTCTGTGTTGGTGTATTAGTAGCCTCTTTCCTTGGGCTACGAGAGGGTGTGGGTTCGACTCTGGGGCAAGGCCAATGGGCTTTGTATGGCTGCATGTAATTGCCTAGTCCAATGTACTGTGTTAGCTTTGAGTTTCCATTGGATTGATAGGCCAGGTGCTGTCTTTTGCTTTTGTTTTGCCATGTTGTGTGCGCAGTCACTAGGATTCTGTGAATTAATGTAGAGTTTGTTTCCAACTTCTCTGTGTTGGTTTAGTGGTAGGCTCTTTGCTTGTTCTCCAAGAGGTTGTGGGTTCGACTCTGAGGCAAGGCCCATTAACTTTGTATGGCTGCATATATTTGCTTAGTCTAATGGACTATGTTGCCTATGATTTCATTGGATTGATAGGCCAGATAATGTCTTTTGCATTTGTTTGGCCATGTTGTGTGCGCAGTCTCTAGGATTATGTGAATTAATGTAGAGTCATTTACCTACTTCTCTGTGTTGGTGTAGTGGTAGTCTTTTTGCTTAAGCTGCGAAAGGTTGTTGGTTCGACTTTGAGGCAAGGCCCATGGAGTTTGTATGGATGCATGTAATTGGCTATTTCAGTTGACTGTGTTACCTATGAGTTCCTATTGGATTGATAGGCCAGGTACTACCTTTTGCTTTTGTTTGGCCATGTTGTGTGCGCAGTCACTAGGATTATGTGAACTAATGTAAACTCAGTTTTCAACTTCTCTGTGTTGGTGTAGTGGTAGGCTCTTTTCTTGGGCTGCGAGAAAATGTGGGTTTGACTCTGAGGCAAAGCCCATAGACTTTGTATGGCTGCATGTAATTGCCTAGTCCAATGGACTGTGTTGCCTATGAGTTTTCATTGGACTGATAGGCCAGGTATTGTCTTTTGTTTGGTTATGTTGTGTGCGAAGTCGGTAGGATTATGTGAATTAATGTAGAATCAGTTTCCCACTTCTCTGTGTTGGTGTAGTGGAAGGCGCTTTGCTTGGCTGCGAGAAGTTGTGGGTTTGACTCTGAGGCAAGGCCCATGGACTTTGTATGGCTGCATGTAATTGCATAGTTCAATGGACTGTGTTGCCTATGAGTTTCCATTGGCTTGATAGGCCAGGTATTGACTTTTGCTTCTGTTTGGCCATGTTGTGTGCGCAGTCACTAGGATTATGTGAATTAATGTAGATGCAGCTTCCTACTTCTTTGTGTTGGTGTGGTTGTAGGCTCTTTGCTTGTTCTGCCAGAGGTTGTGGGATACACTCTGAGGCAAGGCCCATGGACTCTGTATGGCTGCATGTAATTGCCTAGTCCAATGGATGGGGTTGCCTCTGAGTTTCCATTGGATTGATAGGCCAGGTACTGTCTTTTGCTTTTGTTTGGCCATGTTGTGTGCGCAGTCACTAGGATTATGTGAGTTAATGTAGAGTCAGTTTCACACTTCTCCGTGTTGCTGTAGTGGTAGGCTTTTTTCTTGGGCTGCGAGAGGTTGTGAGTTCGACTCTGAGGCAAGGCCCATGGACTTTTTATGGCTGCATGTAATTGCATAGTCCAATGGACTGTGTTACCTATGAGATTCCATTGGATTGATAGGCCAGGTGCCTTCTTTTGCTTTTGTTTGGCCATGTTTTGTGCGCAGTCACTAGGATTATGTGAATTAATGTTGAGTCAGTTTCCCACTTCTCTGTGTTGGTGTAGTGGTAAGCTCTTTGCTTGGGCTGGGAGAGGTTGTGAGTTCGACTCAAATGCAAGGCTCATGGACTTTGTATGGCTGCATGTAATTGCCTAGTCCAATGGACTGTGTTGCCTATGAGTTTCCATTGGATTGATAGGCCAGGTATTGACTTTTGCTTTCGTTTGGCCATGTTGTGTGCGCAGTCACTAGGTTTATGTGAATTAATGTAGAGTCAGGTTTACATTTCTCTGTGTTGGTGTAGTAGTAGGCTCTTTGCTTGAGCTGCGAGAGGTTGTGAGTTCGACTTTGAGGCAAGGCCCATGGACATTGTATGGCTGCATGTTATTGCCTAGTCCAATGGACTATGTTGCTTATGAGCTTCAATTGGATTGATAGGCCAGATACTGTCTTTTGCTTTTGTTTGGCCATGTTGTGTGCGCAGTCACTAGGATTATGTGAATTAATGTAGAGTCATTCACCTACTTCTCTGTGTTGGTTTAGTGGTAGGCTCTTTGCTTGTTCTCCAAGAGGTTGTGGGTTCAACTCTGAGGCAAGGCCCATGAACTTTGTATGGCTGCATGTATTTGCCTAGTCTAATGGACTGTGTTGCCTATGAGTTTCCATTGGATTGATAGGCCAGATAATGTCTTTTGCATTTGTTTGGCCATGTTGTGTGCACAGTCACTAGGATTATGTGAACTAATGTAAACTCTGTTACCAACTTCTCTGTGTTGGTGTAGTGGTAGGCTCTTTGCTTGGGCTGCGAGAAATTGTGGGTTTGACTCTGAGGCAAAGCCCATAGACTTTGTATGGCTGCATGTAATTGCCTAGTCCAATGGACTGTGTTGCCTATGAGTTTCCACTGGTATGATAGGCCAGGTAATGTCTTTTGCTTTTTTTTGGCCATGTTGTGTGCGCAGTCACTAGGAATATGTGAATTAATGTAGACGCAGCTTCCTACTTTTTTGTGTTGGTGTAGTTGTAAGCTCTATGCTTGTTCTGCCAGAGGTTGTGGGTTTGACTCTGAGGCAAGGCCCATGGACTTTGTATGGCTGCATGTAATTGCCTAGTCCAATGGACTATGTTGTCTATGAGTTTCCATTGGATTGATAGACCAGGGACTGTCTTTTGCTTTTGTTTGGCCATGTTGTGTGCGCAGTCACTAGGATTATGTGAATTTATGTTGAGTCAGTTTCGCTCTTCTCTGTGTTGGTGTAGTGGTAGGCTCTTTGCTTGGGCTGAGAGAGGTTGTGGGTTTGACTCTGAGACAAGGCCCATGGACTTTGTATGGCTGCATGTAATTGCCTAGTCCAATTGATTGCGTTGCCTATGAGTTTCCATTGGATTGATAGGCCAGGTACCGTCTTTTGCTTTTGTTTGGCCATGTTGTGTGCGCAGTCACTAGGATTATGTGAATTAATGTAGAGTCAATTTCACACTTCTCTGTGTTGCTGTAGTGGTAGGCTTTTTTCTTGGGCTGCGAGAGGTTGTGAGTTCGACTCTGAGGCAAGGCCCATGGACTTTGTATGGCTGCATGTAATTGCATAGTCCAATGGACTGTGTTACCTATGAGTTTCCATTGGATTGATAGGCCAGGTACTGTCTTTTGCTTTCGTTTGGCCATGTTGTGTGCGCAGTCACTAGGATTATGTGAATTTATGTTCAATTAGTTTCGCACTTCTCTGTGTTGGTGTAGTGGTAGGCTTTTTGCTTGAGCTGTTAGAGGTTGTGGGTTTGACTCTGAGGCAAGGCCCATGGACTTTGTATGGCTGCATGTAATTGCATAGTCCAATGGACTGTGTTGCCTATGAGTTTCCATTGGATTGATAGGCCAGATATGGACTTTTGCTTTCGTTTGGCCATGTTGTGTGCGCAGTCACTAGGATTATGTGAATTAATGTAGAGGCAGGTTCACATTTCTCTGTGTTCGTGTAGTGGTAGGCTCTTTGCTTGAGCTGCGAGAGGTTGTGAGTTCGACTTTGAGGCAAGGCCCATGGACTTTGTATGGCTGCATGTTATTGCCTAGTCCAATGGACTGTGTTGCCTATGAGTTTCCATTGGATTGATAAGCCAGGTACTGTCTTTTGCTTTTGTTTAGCCATGTTGTGTGCGCAGTCGGTAGGATTATGTGAATTAATGTAGAATCAGTTTCCCACTTCTCTGTATTGGTGTAGTGGTAGGCTCTTTGCTTGGCTGCGAGAGGTTGTGGGTTTGACTCTGAAGCAAGGCCCATGGACTTTGTATGTCTCCATGTAATTGTCTAGTCCAATGGACTGTGTTGCCTATGAGTTTCCATTGGATTGATAGGCCAGGTACTGTCTTTTGCTTTTGTTTGGCCATGTTGTGTGCGCAGTCACTAGGATTATGTGAATTAATGTAGAGTCAGTTTCTAACTTCTCTGTGTTGGTTTAGTGGTAGGCTCTTTGCTTGTTCTCCAAGAGGTTGTGGGTTCGACTCTGAGGCAAGGCCCATGAACTTTGTATGGCTGCATGTATTTGCCTAGTCTAATGGACTGTGTTGCCTATGAGTTTCCATTGGATTGATAGGCCAGATAATGTTTTTTGCATTTGTTTCGCAATGTTGTGTGCACAGTCACTAGGATTATGTGAACTAATGTAAACTCAGTTTCCATCTTGTCTGTGTTGGTGTAGTGGTAGGCTCTTTGCTTGGGCTGCGAGAAATTGTGGGTTTGACTCTGAGGCAAAGCCCATGGACTTTGTATGGCTGCATGTAATTGTTTAGTCCAATGGACTGTGTTGCCTATGAGTTTCCATTGGCTTGATAGGCCAGGTAATGTCTTTTGCTTTTGTTTGGCCATGTTGTGTGCGCAGTCTCTAGGAATATGTGAATTAATGTAGACGCACCTTCCTACTTTTTTGTGTTGGTGTAGTTGTAAGCTCTTTGCTTGTTCTGCCAGAGGTTGTGGGTTTGACTCTGAGGGAAGGCCCATGGACTTTGTATGGCTGCATGTAATTGCCTAGTCCAATGGACTATGTTGTATATGAGTTTCCATTGGATTGATAGGCCAGGGACTGTCTTTTGCTTTTGTTTGGCCATGTTGTGTGCGCAGTCACTAGGATTATGTGAATTTATGTTGAGTCAGTTTCGCTCTTCTCTGTGTTGGTGTAGTGGTAGGCTCTTTGCTTGGGCTACAAGAGGTTGTGGGTTCGACTCTGAGGCAAGGCCCATGGACTTTGTATGGCTGCATGTAATTGCCTAGTCCAATTGATTGCTTTGCCTATGAGTTTCTATTGGATTGATAGGCCAGGTACTGTCTTTTGCTTTTGTTTGGCCATGTTGTGTGCGCAGTCACTAGGATTATGTGAATTAATGTAGAATCAGTTTTTCACTTCTCTGTGTTGGTGTATTGGTAGGCTCTTTGCTTGGGCTACGAGAGGTTGTGGGTTCGACTCTGGGGCAAGGCCCATGGGCTTTGTATGGCTGCATTTAATTGCCTAGTCTAATGTACTGTGTTACCTTTGAGTTTCCATTGGATTGATAGGCCAGGTACTGTCTTTTGCTTTTGTTTGGCCATGTTGTGTGCGCAGTCACTAGGATTATGTGAATTAATGTAGAGTCGATTTCCATCTTCTCTGTGTTGGTGTAGTGGTAGGCTCTTTGCTTGTTCTCCAAGAAGTTGTGGGTTCGACTCTGAGGCAAGGCCCATGAACTTTGTATGGCTGCATGTATTTGCCTAGTCTAATGGACTGTATTGCCTATGAGTTTCCATTGGATTGATAGGCCAGGTATTGTCTTTTGTTTGGCCATGTTGTGTGCGCAGTCGGTAGGATTATGTGAATTAATGTAGAATCAGTTTCCCACTTATCTGTGTTGGTGTAGTGGTAGGCTCTTTGCTTGGCTGCGAGAGGTTGTGGGTTTGACTCTGAGGCAAGGCCCATGGACTTTGTATGTCTCCATGTAATTGTCTAGTTCAATGGACTGTGTTGCCTATGAGTTTCCATTGGCTTGATAGGCCAGGTAATGTCTTTTGCTTTTGTTTGGCCATGTTGTGTGCACATTCATTAGGATTATGTGAATTAATGTAGACGCAGCTTCCTACTTCTTTGTGTTGGTGTAGTTGTAGGCTCTTTGCTTGTTCTGCCAGAGGTTGTGGGTTTGACTCTGAGGCAAGGCCCATGGACTTTGTATGGCTGCATGTAATTGCCAAGTCCAATGGACTGTGTTGCCTATGAGTTTCCATTGGATTGATAGGCCAGGTATTGTCTTTTGCTTTTGTTTGGCCATGTTGTGTGCGCAGTCACTAGGATTATGTGAATTAATGTAGAATCCATTTCCCACTTCTCTGTGTTGGTGTAGTGGAAGCTGCTTTGCTTGGCTGCGAGAGGTTGTGGGTTTGACTCTGAGGCAAGGCCCATGGACTTTGTGAGGCTGCATGTAATTGCCTATTCCAATGGACTATGTTGTCTATGAGTTTCCATTGGATTGATAGGCAAGGGACTGTCTTTAGCTTTTGTTTGGCCATGTTGTGTGCGCAGTCACTAGGATTATGTGAATTTATGTTGAGTCAGTTCCTCATTTCTCTTTGTTGGTGTAGTGGTAGGCTCTTTGCTTGGGCTGTGAGAGGTTGTGGGTTTGACTCTGAGTCAAGGCCCATGGACTTTTTATGGCTGCATGTAATTGCCTAGTCCAATGGAATGTGTTGCCTATGAGTTTCCATTGGATTGATAGGCCAGGTATTGACTTTTGCTTTCGTTTAGCCATGTTGTGTGCGCAGTCACTAGGATTATGTGAATTAATGTAGAGTCAGTTTCAGACTTCTCTGTGTTGGTGTAGTGGTAGGCTCTTTGCTTGGGCTGCAAGAGGTTGTGGGTTTGACTCTAATGCAAGGCTTATGGACTTTGTATGGCTGCATGTAATTGCCTAGTCCAATAGACTTTGTTGCCTATGAGTTTCCATTGGATTGATAGGCCAGGTATTGACTTTTGCTTTCGTTTGGCCATGTTGTGTGCGCAGTCACTAGGATTATGTGAATTAATGTAGAGTCTGTTTCACATTTCTCTGTGTTGGTGTAGTGGTAGGCTCTTTGCTTGGGCTGCGAGAGGTTGTGGGTTTGACTTTGAGGCAAGGCCCATGGACTTTTTATGGCTGCATGTAATTGCCTAGTCCAATGGACTGTGTTGCCTATGAGTTTCCATTGGATTGATAGGCCAGGTACTGTCTTTTGTTTTCGTTTGGCCATGTTGTGTGCGCACTCACTAGGATTATGTGAATTAATGTAGAGGCAGGTTCACATTTCTCTGTGTTGGTGTAGTGGTAGGCTCTTTGCTTGAGCTGCGAGAGGTTGTGAGTTCGACTATGAAGCAAGGCCCATGGACTGTGTATGGCTGCATGTTATTGCCTAGTCCAATGGACTGTGTTGCCTATGAGTTTCCATTGGATTGATAAGCCAGGTACTGTCTTTTGCTTTTGTTTAGCCATGTTGTGTGCGCAGTCGGTAGGATTATGTGAATTAATGTAGAATCAGTTTCCCACTTCTCTGTATTGGTGTAGTGGTAGGCTCTTTGCTTGGCTGCGAGAGGTTGTGGGTTTGACGCTGAGGCAAGGCCCATGGACTTTGTATGTCTCCATGTAATTGTCTAGTCCAATGGACTGTGTTGCCTATGAGTTTCCATTGGATTGATAGGCCAGGTACTGTCTTTTGCTTTTGTTTGGCCATGTTGTGTGCGCAGTCACTAGGATTATGTGAATTAATGTAGAGTCAGTTTCCAACTTCTCTGTGTTGGTTTAGTGGTAGGCTCTTTGCTTGTTCTCCAAGAGGTTGTGGGTTCGACTCTGAGGCAAGGCCCATGAACTTTGTATGGCTGCATGTATTTGCCTAGTCTAATGGACTGTGTTGCCTATGTGTTTCCATTGGATTGATAGGCCAGATAATGTCTTTTGCATTTGTTTCGCCATGTTGTGTGCACAGTCACTAGGATTATGTGAACTAATGTAAACTCAGTTTCCATCTTGTCTGTGTTGGTGTAGTGGTAGGCTCTTTGCTTGGGCTGCGAGAAATTGTGGGTTTGACTCTGAGGCAAAGCCCATTGACTTTGTATGGCTGCATGTAATTGTTTAGTCCAATGGACTGTGTTGCCTATGAGTTTCCATTGGATTGATAGGCCAGGTAATGTCTTTTGCTTTTGTTTGGCCATGTTGTGTGCGCAGTCGCTAGGAATATGTGAATTAATGTAGACGCAGCTTCCTACTTTTTTGTGTTGGTGTAGTTGTAAGCTCTTTGCTTGTTCTGCCAGAGGTTGTGGGTTTGACTCTGAGGCAAGGTCCATGGACTTTGTATGGCTGCATGTAATTGCCTAGTCCAATGGACTATGTTGTATATGAGTTTCCATTGGATTGATAGGCCAGGGACTGTCTTTTGCTTTTGTTTGGCCATGTTGTGTGCACAGTCACTAGGATTATGTGAACTAATGTAAACTCTGTTACCAACTTCTCTGTGTTGGTGTAGTGGTAGGCTCTTTGCTTGGGCTACAAGAGGTTGTGGGTTCGACTCTGAGGCAAGGCCCATGGACTTTGTATGGCTGCATGTAATTGCCTAGTCCAATTGATTGCTTTGCCTATGAGTTTCTATTGGATTTATAGGCCAGGTAATGTCTTTTGCTTTTGTTTGGCCATGTTGTGTGCGCAGTCACTAGGATTATGTGAATTAATGTAGAATCAGTTTTCCACTTCTCTGTGTTGGTGTATTTGTAGACTCTTTGCTTGGGCTACAAGAGGTTGTGGGTTCGACTCTGGGGCAAGGCCCATGGGCTTTGTATGGCTGCATGTATTTGCCTAGTCTAATGGACTGTGTTGCCTATGAGTTTCCATTGGATTGATAGGCCAGGTATTTTCTTTTGTTTGGCCATGTTGTGTGCACAGTCGGTAGGATTATGTGAATTAATGTAGAATCAGTTTCCCACTTCTCTGTGTTGGTGTAGTGGTAGGCTCTTTGCTTGGCTGCGAGAGGTTGTGGGTTTGACTCTGAGGCAAGGCCCATGGACTTTGTATGTCTCCATGTAATTGTCTAGTCCAATGGACTGTGTTGCCTATGAGTTTCCATTGGATTGATGGGCCAGGTACTGTCTTTTGCTTTTGTTTGGCCATGTTGTGTGCGCAGTCACTAGGATTATGTGAATTAATGTAGAGTCAGGTTCACATTTCTCTGTGTTGGTGTAGTTGTAGGCTCTTTGCTAGATCTGCGAGAGGTTGTGAGTTCAACTTTGAAGCAAGGCCCATGGACTTTGTATGGCTGCATGTTATTGCCTAGTCCAATGGACTATGTTACCTATGAGTTTCAATTGGAATGATAGGCCAGGTACTGTCCTTTGCTTTTGTTTGGCCATGTTGTGTGCGCAGTCACTAGGATTATGTGAATTAATGTAGAGTCAGTTTCACACTTCTCTGTGTTGCTGTAGTGGTAGGCTTTTTTCTTGGGCTGCGAGAGGTTGTGAGTTCGACTCTGAGGCAAGGCCCATGGACTTTGTATGGCTGCATGTTATTGCCTAGTCCAATGGACTATGTTACCTATGAGTTTCAATTGGAATGATAGGCCAGGTACTGTCTTTTGCTTTTGTTTGGCGATGTTGTGTGCGCAGTCACTAGGATTATGTGAATTAATGTAGAATCATTCTCCTACTTCTCTGTGTTGGTGTAGTGGTAGGCTCTTTGCTTGGGCTGTGAGCAGTTGTGGTTTGACTCTGAGGCAAAGCCCATGGACTTTGTATGGCTGCATGTAATTGCCTAGTCCAATGGACTATGTTGTCTATAAGTTTCCATTGGATTGATAGGCCAGGGACTGTCTATTGCTTTTGTTTGGCCATGTTGTGTGCGCAGTCACTAGGATTATGTGAATTTATGTTGAGTCAGTTTCGCACTTCTCTGTGTTGGTGTAGTGGTAGGCTCTTTGCTTGGTCTTTGAGAGGTAGTGGTTTTGACTCTGAGGCAAGGCCCATGGACTTTGTATGGCTGCATGTTATTGCCTAGTCCAAAGGATTGCGTTGCCTATGAGTTTCCATTGGATTAATAGGCCAGGTACTGTCTTTTGCTTTTGTTTGGCCATGTTGTGTGCGCAGTCACTAGGATTATGTGAATTAATGTAGAGTCATTCACCCAATTCTTTGTGTTGGTGTAGTGGTAGTCTCTTTGCTTAAGCTGCGAGAGGTTGTGGGTTCGACTCTGAGGCAAGGCCCATGGAGTTTGTATGGCTGCATGTAATCGCCTAGTACAATTGACTGTGTTGCCTATGAGTTCCCATCGGATTGATAGGCCAGGTACTGTCTTTTGCTTTTGTTTGGCCATGTTGTGTGCGCAGTCACTAGGATTATGTGAACTAATGTAAACTCACATTCCAACTTCTCTGTGTTGGTGTAGTGGTAGGCTCTTTGCTTGGGCTGCGAGAGGTTGTGGGTTCGACTCTGAGGCAAGGCCCATGGAGTTTGTATGGCTGCATGTAATCGCCTAGTTCAATTGACTGTGTTGCCTATGAGTTTCCATTGGCTTGATAGGCTAGGTAATGTCTTCTGCTTTTGTTTGGCCATGTTGTGTGCGCAGTCACTAGGATTATGTGAATTAATGTAGACGCAGCTTCCTACTTCTTTGTGTTTTTGTAGTTGTAGGCTCTTTGCTTGTTCTGCCAGAGGTTGTGGGTTTGACTCTGAGGCAAGGCCCATGGACTTTGTATGGCTGCATGTAATTGCCTAGTCCAATGGACTATGTTGCCTATGAGTTTCCATTGGATTGATAGGCCAGGTACTGCCTTTTGCTTTTGTTTGACCATGTTGTGTGCGCAGTCACTAGGGTTATGGGAATTAATGTAGAGTCAGTTTCCCACTTCTCTGTGTTGGTGTAGTGGTAGGCTCTTTGCTTGGGCTGCGAGAGGTTGTGGGTTCGACTTTAATGCAAGGCTCATGGACTTTGAATGGCTGCATGTAATTTCTTAGTCCAATGGACTGTGTTGCCTATGAGTTTCTATTGGATTGATAGGCCAGTTACTGTCTTTTGTTTTCGTTTGGCCATGTTGTGTGCGCAGTCACTAGGATTATGTGAATTAATGTAGAGTCAGGTTTACATTTCTCTGTGTTGGTGTAGTGGTAGGCTCTTTGCTTGAGCTGCGAGAGGTTGTGAGTTCGACTTTGAGGCAAGGCCCATGGACTTTGTATGGCTGCATGTAATTGCCTAGTCCCATTGATTGCTTTGCCTATGAGTTTCTATTGGATTGATAGGCCAGGTACTGTCTTTTGCTTTTGTTTGGCCATTTTGTGTGCGCAGTCACTAGGATTATGTGAATTAATGTAGAGTCATTCACCTACTTCTCTGTGTTGGTGTAGTGGTAGTCTCTTTGCTTAAGCTGCAAGAGGTTGTGGGTTCGACTCTGAGGCAAGGCCCATGGAGTTTGTATGGCTGCATGTAATTGCCTATTTCAATTAACTGTGTTGCCTATGAGTTCCCATTGGATTGATTGGCCAGGTACTGTCTTTTGCTTTTGTTTGGCCATGTTGTGTGCGCAGTCACTAGGATTATGTGAACTAATGTAAACTCAGTTTCCAACTTCTCTGTCTTGGTGTAGTGGTAGGCTCTTTGCTTGGGCTGCGAGAAATTGTGGGTTTGACTCTGAGGCAAAGCCCATGGACTTTATATGGCTGCATGTAATTGCCTAGTCCAATGGACTGTGTTGCCTATGAGTTTCCATTGGATTGATTGGCCAGGTATTATCTTTTGTTTGGTTATGTTGTGTGCGCAGTCGGTAGGATTATGTGAATTAATGTAGAATCAGTTTCCCAGTTCTCTGTGTTGCTGTAGTGGAAGGCTCTTTGCTTAGCTGCAAGAGGTTGTGGGTTTGACTCTGAGGCAAGGCCCATGGAGTTTGTATGGCTGCATGTAATTGCCTAGTTCAATTAACTGTGTTGCCTATGAGTTCCCATTGGATTGATAGGCCAGGTATTGTCTTTTTTTTGGCCATGTTGTGTGCGCAGTCGGTAGGATTATGTGAATTAATGTAGAATCAGTTTCCCACTTCTCTGTGTTAGTGTAGTGGTAGGCTCTTTGCTTGGCTGCGAGAAGTTGTGGGTTTGACACTGAGGCAAGGCCCATGGACTTTGTATGTCTCCATGTAATTGTCTAGTCCAATGGACTGTGTTGCCTATGAGTTTCCATTGGATTGATAGGCCAGGTACTGTCTTTTGCTTTTGTTTGGCCATGTTGTGTGCGCAGTCACTAGGATTATGTGAATTAATGTAGAAACGGTTTTCCACTTCTCTGTGTTGGTGTATTGGTAGGCTCTTTGCCTTGGCTATGAGAGGTTGTGGGTTTGACTCTGGGGCAAGGCCCATGGGCTTTGTATGGCTGCATGTAATTGCCTAGTCCAATGTACTGTGTTACCTATGAGTTTCCGTTGGATTGATAGGCCACGTACTGTCTTTTGCTTTTGTTTGGCCATGTTGTGTGCGCAGTCACTAGGATTATGTTAATTAATGTAGAGTCGGTTTCCAACTTCTCTGAGTTGGTTTAGTGGTAGGCTCTTTGCTTGTTCTCCAAGAGGTTGTGGGTTCGACTCTGAGGCAATGCCCATGAACTTTACATGGCTGCATGTAGGTGCCTAGTCTAATGGACTGTGTTGCCTATGAGTTTCCATTGGATTGATAGGCCAGATAATGTCTTTTGCATTTGTTTGGCCATGTTGTGTGCGCAGTCACTAGGATTATGTGAATTAATGTAGAGTCATTCACCTACTTCTCTGTGTTGGTGTAGTGGTAGGCTCTTTGCCCTGGCTACGAGAGGTTGTGGGTTTGACTCTGGGGCAAGACCCATGGGCTTTGTATGGCTGCATGTAATTGCCTAGTCCAATGTACTGTGTTACCTATGAGTTTCCATTGGATTGATAGGCCAGGTACTGTCTTTTGCTTTTGTTTGGCCATGTTGTGTGCGCAGTCACTAGGATTATGTTAATTAATGTAGAGTCGGTTTCCAACTTCACTGAGTTGGTTTAGTGGTAGGCTCTTTGCTTGTTCTCCAAGAGGTTGTGGGTTCGACTCTGAGGCAAGGCCCATGAACTTTGTTTGGCTGCATGTAATTGCCTAGTCTAATGGACTGTGTTGCCTATGAGTTTCCATTTGATTGAATGGCCAGGTACTGTCTTTTGTTTTCGTTTGGCCATGTTGTGTGCGCAGTCACTAGGATTATGTGAATTAATGCTATTGGATTTTTCAAGTCAGTATTCACACAGCAGTTTCTGCTATTTCATGTATTCCCCTTACATAGTCACTGGTGTGCATACCTTATCTCCCCATAGTGATGTTTTTTTAGGTTTTTGCACCCAGTTCGGACTTAGAATGGTGTTCCAAACGTTATTCCTATTTGTTAGTATTTTTTCGTTTGTGAACCCTCCCCAACCACACCTATTGCCAATCCATATCATACGCATAAATAGCCTGGGTCTCAGCTTCCCATACACGGTAGATACAAGTAAAATATATCTTTTTAAAAGGTATCAACCACTGAGGACTTCGGTTCTTTTAAACAATTTTTCATACACGGTAGGTTTTTTAACTGCATGAGAGGACACACACAAGCTAGGGACCCCAACGTAGAGAAATACTTTGGCGTAGTGTTGGGGCTCTATTGCATTGATCAATTCAGTAGCTAAATTTCTCTTGATTCATATGTTCATGGCAGTAATGCAGATTCCATTTTTCACATATTCACTCTTGCATATAGCTATTGAATTTTTCAAGTCAGTATTCACACTGCAGTTTCTGCTATTTCATGTATTCCCCTTACATAGTCACTGGTGTGCATACCTTATCTCCCCATAGTGCCTGGGATCTGACCCAGACACTAGCAGTTTTGCACTCCTACCCAAAACTGGGCTCCTCACTGAACTCACTACCTCCACGGTTCAACTCTAAACTGAACTTCAACTAACTGACTGGTTTTCCCACCTCCAGGCCTGTGAACTCCTTGGTGGGTGGGGCCAACTGCCTGGCTCCGCCCCACCTGGTGTGGACATCAGCCCCTGGAGGGAGGCAACAACGGTTTTGTGTCTGACTAGTGTAACTATCCGGGAAAGGGGGTGTGTGTGTGTTATGTCTGTGACTAACTGGCTAGTCCAGGGCGTCACACTTGCACCCCCTTCTTGTGATGTGAAGGTGTGTAGTCAGTGCCTACGTGTAATTCCTGACACCACTCCTCTGGCTGACTTGGTGAGCTGTCACTGACTGGGTGGGGTGCAGTAATGGTGGATGCTGCTGCTGCTTGGATAGCATGTGTATCTACTGTGAACAGCTTATCAATGGTGGCAAATCGGGGCAGCTTAACCTCTTGCTCTCCGCAGTTCAACACTCTCACGCGCACTCTTCCCTTCCGTATTAATGAATAAAACTGTGATATAAATAGTATATAGATACCCCACAAATGCAGATAAAGGTAGGTTATGGGAAAAGGGAGAAGAGGGAAACAGGAAAATAGTGTAATAAAGTATACCTTCCAGGGGGGAGAGGAAATGGCAGCACAGCCAGTGGAGGTGAAGCAAGGGGAAGCCTGCAACTAAATTGTTGAGAGCATTATCACATGGTGACTGAGCCTGATTGTAACGGGAGCATAGAGGTGCCGATCCTGTCTTACCTGCGTTGGTGTAGAAGTGGGTTTCCAGTGGTGGAGTCAGCTGTGTGCAGTGGTGGCTGTGGGTTCTTTTATGTGCGACCGTAGTAATAGCTGCGCCCACTTCCTGTATGGGAGTGGAATGCAGTGAGGCTAATGGAACGCACGTCCACGTGCCGCGCCCCTGAAGGTAATACCGATCATTGAATACAAAAAAATTTCTCATACTACTGTATGGGGGTCCCTATATTTAATATGATATCCAAGCCACAGCATTCACCGTTACTTCACCACACCCATTCAGTGACAGCTCACCAAGTCAACCAGAGGAGTGGTGTAAGGAATTACACGTAGGCACTGACTCCACACCTTCACATCACAAGAAGCGGGTCCACAGGGTAGTGCAAGAATACGAGCAAGTCTTCAGCAAACATCCGCTAGACTTTGGGAGAATAAAAGGGGTCCATATTCATGGTTTAAGAACTTGGGTTCTAACGTGCCCAGAGTATGCTCCACTCTATGCTCCCTTTACAATCAGGCTCAGTCACCATGTGATAACGCTCTCAACTCTTTAGTTGCAGGCTTCCTTTTGCTTCACCTCCACTGGCTGTGCTGCCATTTCCTCTCACCCCCAGAAGGTATACTTTATTACACTATTTTCCTCTTTCCCTGTTCCCCCTTTTCCCATAACCTACCTTTATTTACAATTGTGGGGTATCTATATGATATTTACATCATAGTTTTATTCATTAGTGCGGAAGGGAAGAGTGCCCGTGAGAGTGTTAAACTGCGGAGAGCAGGAGGTTAAGCTGCCCCGACTTGCCACCATTGATAAGCTGTTCACAGTAGATACACATGCTATCCAAGTAGCAGCATCCACTATTACTGCACCCAACCCACTCAGTGACTGCTCACCAAGTCAGCCAGAGGAGTGGTGTAAGGAATTACACGTAGGCACTGACTCCACACCTTCACATCACAAGAAGCGGGTCCACAGGGTAGTGCAAGAATACGAGCGAGCAAGTCTTCAGCAAACATCCGCTAGATTTTGGGGGAATAAAAGGGGTCCAACACTACATCCCCACAGGTGCACACCCACCCATCAAAGAGAGCTATAAGCCAATACCACCTTCACATTACCAGTGTACCAAGGACATGTTGAGCAACATGAAGGCGGCTGGGGTTATCCGTGACAGTTGTAGCCTTTGGGCAGCTCCGTTGGTCCTGTTAAAGAAGAAGGACGGCACCACTCCCCCGTATTGAGGAATCGCTAGCTGCATTGAGAACTGCAAATTATTTTTCTACCCTTGATCTCACTAGTCACTATTGGCTAGTGTCCGTTGCTGAGGCAGACTGGGGGAAGACCGCCTTTGCCACCCCTATGGCGCTGGAGGTCGGCAGACTGTTGTTCAAAAGCAGTGTCTGACGAACAAATTTGCTTCATCCTGAGGAACTGGCCAGCCGGTACGGCCCGGATGGTGGAGGGGGTATGAGCAGAAGAAGCATGCAGCAGTGCGTTGACTGATGTTTCCTTCCTATGGACGTCGGTCTGAACAATTCGCTCAGAACCGAATGAAATTTTAATATCCAGGAAGTCAACGCAACTGCTGCTATGCTTATGCGTCAATCTGATGTTAAAGGTGTTGTTATTAAGTTCCTCCATAAATGTCTCGAGCTGCTCCATAGTGCCCTGCCAAAAAATCAAAATATCATCAATATACCTTAGCCAGCACTGCACATGGGCGCCAGCCCCTGCACCTCCGTCACCAAAAACCAACCAATCCCAGTACCTCTGCCTTCTATCTAGGTGCCTTGAGTTATGTCCTGTAAACTGTCACAGCGACCCAGACACACATGTGTAGTAGGGGAATATCCCTGCTGAGATGCCAGTGCTAGGGCACTCGTTTGCTGTGGAGTTGAACGCTATGTGAGCAGTTCTTACCTTCAATGAGCAGAAGTCTCTTTTTTCAGATTTCAATATCTCTGTGGGTATCTGGCAGAAATATGGAATACTCTTTACTGCTAAGACCCTGTACACCACTCCCACTAAAGGGGGCTTTACACGCTGCGACATCGCTATTGCGGAGTCGTTGGGGTCACGGAATTTGTGACGCACATCCGGCCGCATTAGCGATGTTGCTGCGTGTGACACCGATGAGCGATTTTGCATCGTTGCAAAAACGTGCAAAATCGCTCATCGGTGACATGGGTCTCCATTCTCGATTATCGTTACTGCAGCAGTAACGATGTAGTTCGTCGCTCCTGCGGCAGCACACATCACTCCGTGTGACACCGCAGAAACGAGGAATCTCTCCTTACCTGCCTCCCAGCCGCTATGAGGAAGGAAGGAGGTGGGCGGGATGTTCCGGCCACTCATCTCCGCCCCTCCGCTGCTATTGGGCGGTCGCTCAGTGACGTCGCTGTGACGCCGCACGGACCGCCCCCTTAGAAAGGAGGCGGTTCGCCGGTCACAGCGACGTCGCCGGTCAGGTAAGTATGTGTGACGGGTCTGGTCGGTGTTGTGCGGCATGGGCAGCGATTTGCCCGTGTCGCGCAACAGATGGGGCGGGTACCCACACTAGCGATATCGGGACCGATATCGCAGTGTGTAAAGTAGCCTTTAGTCACATGACCAAGACTGTATCTGTGTCCCTACAACACACTTGAGACAAATGTGTGTGTGAGCCTGCATTGTGGGGTATATATAATATATTATAGAGCTGGGAAGGATCATTCTAAGCAGTGAGCTGTTCCAGTATTTGTAGGAAAATACCCAGTAGAAGCATCAAACACAGCACCAATACCTCCCATCAGTATCCCACCACAGTGCCATGTAACCCATGCCCTACACTCCCATCTACACCAATACTATACAGGCACAAACTAGTATATCTGACTAAAAGCCCCCAAAATATGAAGAACGGCCTATAGTTGAGTGTGGATATAAAATCTATGTGAGCAGAGCTAGAATAGAAATCACTGATCGCATTGAAGTCATTCTGACCATAAATCACCATGATATCAAGGTGAGGAGTTGTGTGTTACTGCTGGGAGGAAAGGGTTAACAGTGGAATATTAAGGTGCATTTCTGTGTGCAGTGTTACTAGTCAATGTAACAATTCAATATGAGCTGCTCTTGGTGCCGGGGGAGGGAGATGCTCTCCTGAGCAAGATAGATGGGGAATGAACATGATATCTATATAGTGTAAGGCAGGGGGTCTCAAACTCGGCTGGGTGTATGGGCCGCACAGAGGAAAAAAATAATTTGGGGGGCTGCATTCTTTGCAGGACAAAGTGACATTTTTATTGGTACCATATATATATATTTTTTTCACACACCTTTGGATGACTGATTTTCAACATTTTTCACTTGTTTATTATAACAAATGTGCACATTCTTTGGTTAAATCTAAAAAAAAAAAATTTGATGTTAAAAAAAAGTCATGCCTTATTTTGTTTTTTTTTACATTTTATCCCTTTCTTTTAACTAATAGTGTTACAATTATGACGCTAGCGTTTTGTGAAGGGAATGCTTTGCCTACTTCCGTGACTATGGCCTTCCGGAACTGCTGCATTTTGGCTGACCTCTCCGCCTCGGGAATAAGAGACATAAAGTTCTCCTTGTAGCGTGGGTCTAACAGTGTTACCAACCAGTAATGATTGTCGGCCAAGATGTTCTTAACGCGAGGGTCACGAGACAGGCAGCTTACCACAAAGTCATCCATGTGCGCCAGACTCTTAACAGCCATCACTTCAGTATCCAGACAAACACGATGACTGAACATGCTGTCCTCCTCCTTCTCCTCCTCCTCCTCCTCCTCATCATCTACCCTGTCCTCTGGCCAGCCACTCTGAACTGAGCATATGACTGGTATGCATGTCATATCCTCAATTTGGCCGGAGAGTTGCTCCATGTCTTCATCCTCCTCCTCGTCATAGTCCTCCACTGCACGTTGTGATGAGACGAGGCTGGGCTATGTGTTATCACCCACACCCACTACTGTTTCTTGCTCCAACTCATCGTGTTCCGCCTGCAATGCATCATGTTTGGTTTTGAGCAGAGACCGTTTTAGAAGGCAGAGAAGCGGTATGGTGACGCTAATAATGGCGTCATCGCCGCTCACCATCTTGGTGGAGTCCTCAAAGTTTTGGAGGATGGTACATAGGTCGGACATCCATCTCCACTCCTCAGGTGTTATGTGTGGAGTTTGACCCATTTCCCGACGGCTTAGGTGATGCAGGTACTCAACAACTGCCCTCTTCTGCTCACATATCCTGATCAACATGTGCAGAGTTGAATTCCAACGCGTGGGGACATCACACACCAGTCTGTGAGCCGGAAGATGCAAACGACGCTGAAAGCCGGCAAGGCCGGCTGAAGCAGTAGGTGACTTTCGAAAATGTGCAGACAGGCAGCGAACTTTTACCAGCAGATCAGACAGCTCTGGGTATGACTTTAGAAACCGCTGAACCACGAGGTTGAGCACATGGGCCATGCATGGAACATGTGTCAGCTGGCCTCGCCTCAAAGCCGCCACCAGGTTCCGGCCATTGTCACACACAACCTTTCCTGGCTTTAGGTTCAGAGGTGTGAGCCAGTGATCTGCATGCTGTTTTAGAGCTGTCCACACCTCTTCTGCATTGTGGGGTTTGTCACCTATGCAGATTAGCTGCAGCACAGTCTGTTGCCGCTTCGCCGAGGCAGTGCTGCAGTGCTTCCAGCTTGGGACTGGTGTGGAGGGTAAAGTGGATGAGGATGCGCAGGAGGAGGAGGAGGCTGAAGAGCATGACATTCCGGAGCTGTAGAGTGTGGGTGAAACCCTGACTGAGGTAGGGCCTGCAAACCTTGGTGTGGGAAGGACTTGTTCCGTTCCTCGCTCAAACTGGGTCCCAGCTGGGCTGGGCTGGGTAGGGCGTTGTGGGGGGTTTGTCTATCTCCGTTTGAGGTGAGTTTGTTTAAGTTAGCCTTTTCTTTGGCGTTTTTTGGAGCCCTGCGGGTTGGGGAGTTGGTATCGCCCAGTAAGGCGTTCCCCGGGGGCTTGGATTGGGGTGACATTGTCAGTGGAAAACGGAGTTGAATTTTGGATTAGGAAATCGAAAACTGATCAGAGAGGTGTGGGTAGACTAGTCCGTTTGGGGATGGTTGTGGCATCTGATATGTGCCCGTTCAAGTGTCTCGGGAATTTTCAACAGATCCGTCCGAAGGTGGATGGCCCCTTATTATGTCACGAGGATGGGTCCTTTTTATCGAGATACCAATTTGTGAGTGTTTTTAGGGCATGTTTGAAGTCGTTGGGGTTAGATCCGAAGTCTTTCGGATTGGGGCAGCGACGGAGGCCTCTATATGCGGCCTACCGGAGGAGACAGTTAAGCAGATTGGTAGGTGGAAGTCGCAGCGCTTTAAGTCGTATGTACGTCCCCAGGTGGTTGTTGGCAATTGAGGGGAAAAGGGGGGGGTATTAGGGTAGCAATGGGGGGGGGAGAGTGTGTGTTTTTTGTCAATTTGGTTTGGTGAGGCAATAAAATGGTGTCGTCTGTACATTTTGTATTGCAGAAGCACCCCCCCTTCCTTCCCTGGTCTGGATCCTTGGCCACTCTTATGTGTATTGGGGAGCCCGACGAGCGGACGCGAGATGGAACGGGAGACAGCTAGGTTTTGAGAAGGACCTGGCTCTCGTGCGATGGCTCGGTGTTCGGGGGTTAGGGTGGAACAGGGTGTTTCAGGAGGTGCATAGATACGCCCGGTTGGACAGACCTCCTGACATCTTAGTGTTGCATGCCGGGGGGAATGATTTGGGTGGGCGTCCTTTTCGAATCTTGATAAAGGACATCAAACATGATTTGTTACGGTTATGGGTGTCGTTTCCAGGTCTAACGATAGTCTGGTCGGAGATAGTAGCGAGAAAGAGTTGGCAGAAAGCGCGGTCAGTTGACAGGTTGAACAAGGCGCGGGCGAAGGTTAATAGGGCGATCTCGAAGTTTGTTAGTCGGAACGGGGGTATAGCAATACGGCATGTTGAGTTGGAAAGGACGGAAGAGGAATTTTGGTTGGCTGACGGGGTACACCTTAATGCGGTGGGAACTGACTTATGGGCTCTTGGCTTGCAGGGAGGTATTGAGAGGGCCCTTTGGTTGCGGGGGGTCTCAGGCACTTGAAGGGTTTCAAGGTGCCTTCGTTGTGGTGTTGTTTATTGGTGGGTCCTTGAAGTTGGTTTAAAATTGGTTCGGGGATTCATCCGGGTATGGATCCCCTCATTGGCAGAATTGATGGTCCCCTGGTGATTTTGGGGGGGAACCCCGACGGGGTATGTCGGGGCCCCTGGGGGTGTGGTTGGGGTTGATGGAGGATTAACCTTTACCATTTGGTGCTCCTGAGCCAGTGTGGGTAACGGCTGGGAGCAAGTTGAGGTTTTTTATTGCTCGGTTATGGGAATCACCAGGGTTTTGGTAGCTTCAAGGACCTTACCACATTGCAAATTTTATTGGTTATGTATTCTTGTTAATAAAATGGCTGCTATGGCCAAAATTATCCAAAGATAAATTTGTGTCTGTGTAATTACTTTTAAATAAGAAATGGGAATGGAGGTGTGGGGTATGAAAGGAAGACCGGAGTCAACAATTCCAGGGTCAAGCATGTTTATTTGCGTAAGCTTCGTTCCAGGGTAGAAAGGGTAAGAGTGCCTTTCAGAATTCGAAGTGGTCGGACTGTACGGACCACCAAGAACTGCAGGAGAGCTTGAACATCTTCCCATGGATTTGCGACATCCTCCCTCATCAGTTACGTAGGTAAGCAGGTTCTCAGCATTGCAGCCCATTTGTTGTCTTAAGTTAGTTAAGCGGGGTTAACTAACCTGTCAGTTCAGCCTCAGGTCTAAAGCAGAGGCCTGGACTCCACTCCTTACTCCTCACTCCACAACTCTCCTTAAAAACAACTGACTCCTTTTTCCTGCCCCGGGGTCTCCAGACCCCTAGGTGGGCGTTTCCTTCCGTCTGGTCCTGCCCACTGGTGTCCGTATTTATAAGCGAAATTGGCCTATAGTTCGAAACGTCCATAGGATCTTTCTTTGATTTCAACAGCATAATTATATTTGCCCCTAACATTTCCCCGGGAATATCATTTGATGATAATATATAATTATTAAGATTGGTTAGGTGGGGTATTAAAATGTTTTGAAATGTTGTGTAATATTCATTATTTAGGCCATCGGGGCCAGGAGATTTTTCATTTTTTAAATTTTTAATAATGGTCTCTATTTCTTTATTTGTGATGGGCCTGTTCAGAACCTCTAAATCATTTTCTTCAATTTTAGGTAAATTAACTTTATCTAGAAAAGAATTAATTAACGATTGCGAAGGTTGCGTTTGTAAAGTACAGTCTTTTAGATTATATAAGTCATGGTAGTAGTCAGCGAATGCCTCTGCAATATCTTTTGGATGTTTGCATAGCTGACCATATTTATTGTTTACAGCTATAATTCTGTTTCTAACTCTTTGCTGTTTTATCCTTGACATCATAAATTTAGTTGGCTTATTGTTTGAATGATACATATTAGTTTTACTGAAGTTTATAACTCTGTTATAATCCTCAATTAAACAGGATTTAAGCTTAATCCTCAATTCTAAGAGTTTAGATTCCAAGATGGTGTTAGGTTTTCTTATTTGTCTTTGCTCAAGATGTTTTATTTCTTCAGTTAGATTTTTTAACTTTTCTAAATTTTTCTTTCGTTCTCTTTTGCTTATTTGTATTAGAATACCTCTAATAAATGCTTTGTGAGCAGTCCACAAGGTATTTGTGGAAATATCATTGGTATTGTTATCTATGAAAAAATGCTTTAAGGATGATTCTATCTCTTTCTTATACTCAAGATTTCTAAATATGTGAGAATTACATCTCCAAATTCTGTTGTTGTTAAAAGGGAATTTTTCAGTAATCTCAAAGAAAACTGGTGCGTGATCTGACCAAGATCTAACGCCAATTTCTATCGATGTAAATTTTTTAAGAGTATGTAGAGTGGATAAAATCAAGTCTATTCTAGAGTATGTTTTATGTGAATGTGAGTAGAAAGTGAATTCCTTGGAAGAAGTGTTGATACACCTGAAGATGTCCATTAGTTCTTCTTTATCTAACCATTTATCTAATGTTGGCTGGAGTATTCTAGTCTTAGATGTTGTATCTAATACACCATTAGGAATCATATTAAAGTCTCCAAACACCAATAGTTCTCCTTGTTGCTTTTCTCTTATCACAACAGACAATTTGTCTAAAAAAGGAAACTGATTTTTGTTTGGAGCGTACAAATTTACAAGAGTGTAGGTCACATCATTAATCTTGCAAATTAAAATAATGTATCTCCCATCCTTCCCTGTAATTTGTTCTATTAGTTCAAAAGAGACACTGTTTCTAATAAGAATTAACACGCCAGCTTTTTTCCTATCATTGCTAGACAAAAATAAATGCGGATAGTTTTTAAAATTAAGTTTGGGAATATTCTCTTTGGCAAATTTTGTTTCTTGTACGCCTACTACGTCCACATTGTTTTCCTGAATGAATTTCCATAGCCAGAATCTCCTTTGGGGTGAGTTCAATCCTTTAACATTGTAAGTAACAAATTTAAGTGTCATTAATAAGATGAAAAGCTGGGGTATAAACTCCGTACATGCATTTAGACACGGCTTGCAATCTGATTATTTTACAGCCAACTTTTTTGTAATCATATGTTCCTGTAGGGAGAAAAAAGGAGTTAAAAATAAAAATGTCATGGGTATCGTTGTACATAACCAATAACTTAAACGCTAAAAAATAACAGTAGGATTCAAAGTATTCTTGAACAGTAAATTACTAAAGGAGTGTATTGCTTCTTGGCTTGCAAGAGGCTACTCCTATGGGGGAAAGTCAACTGCAACTTCCTGACTATTAAGATCCTCTTTGTTGAACATCGAGTCGTAAAGTAGTCTATCACTAAGTCGGGTTTTTCTTCAATTCCTTTATGAAATTTAATCCATCTTCTACTGAACTGATGGGGATATTCTTGTTTTGATGAAAAATTAGCACTTTTGTTGGAAATCCCCATCTGTATTGGACTTTAAGTTCTCTCAGTGCCTGGGTAACTGCTGAAAATTTTTTCCTCTGAATTAAAGTCTCCTTTGAAAGGTCAGCAAATAACCTCAGTCTTTCGTAGGGAGAAGGTAAGGTTTTATTGACTTTTAAATAGTTGAATAGACCTTCTTTCACATGGAAGAAGTGGACTCTTAAGATTGTGTCTCTTGGTACCTCTGTTGATAAGAATTTCGGTTTTGGTAGTCTGTGTGCCCTGTCAATTGTTAACTCTGCATCTGTAATTGTGGGTAAGGTAGCCTGAAGGATTTTTTTAATATAGGTCATCAGATCCTCTTGATTAACACTCTCTGGAATCCCTCTGATCTTAAAATTATTCCTTCTATTCTGGTCCTCCAAATCCGCCAATTTTATTTTGAGATATTTGATCTGATTTTTCATGTCCAGTTGTTCTTTGGAAATTGCTTTGTTTTCTTTTGTTAACTCAGCTATGTCTGATTCGTTTTTTTCAACCCTTGCATTGAAATGTTCCATTGTCTGTTTTATTTCTGTAAACTCTTTATGCATATCCTTGTTAAGTTGAATTCTAAAACTTGCAAATGATTTCTCAAAAAAACTCTGAAGTGTGTTTATATCCATGTTATTTGGGTTATCTCTATTGATGAATCCAGTATCTAAAATTGAAGGTTCGGGAGAAGCACTGTTGTCCCATTTCGTTCTTTGTTTGTCTGGGCTGTCGTTAGAGCAGGAAGAGTCTGTCTCGTAGTTCTGACCCTGTTGCAATATTGGGTTATCCCATTCAGAGTTTTTCATTTGCCTTTCACCTTTTCTTTTCTGTTTAGCTGGAAGATTGATTTCCATTTATATACGTCTCTTTCAAGGGTAGACTATTCTTTCTTGCTTGTTTGTTGAGACAATATAAGATTTTATAATCTGCGAGTCTTATTGGTCAGTAATTGAATCTCCAGAGCATAGCATATATAGTATAGTATAGCAATGCTTCAGCTAGTTATAACAGGTAGAAGATTGGTATAAATGATATGTATTTAAAAAAAAAAACAAAAAAAAACTGGTTTTCCTTTAAATAGGCATTAATGTAATTGTAATTCTCGTCCTCTGCAGATTATAAGAATAAAGACTCAGACATATGTGTCCTTTTAAATTTAATAGTATACACAGTCCGCTGTATTGAAAGCAATGTGATTTCTGAATTGAGAGAAAACAGCTTTGTTAGAAATCCTGTATGAAGGCTCTGATTAGATGGTTACACTTCACCTCTCTCTGTAGTGTAGTCGTGGTTACGCTATTTGGGTAATGACTAGTAATGTAAAGATCACTAATAAAGTATTTTATAAGTTGTAGACTTCTTCAGAAACAGGAGCAGTGTGTACAGGGCAGATCCGCAAGGTAGAACAAAGGCTGAATGCTTTCATTAGCCAGGTGAATTGCTTAGTAAGAGTATTTACTATTTATTTCATAGATATTAGGCGCTTTATAATTTTATTTATTTTACTGACAGGAATGAATCCAAAATGGCCGCCAACCTCTCACACAGCTTCGGTTGCCATATCAACTAAACGATTACTCATGGTATCTGTGCCATTGTATGCTGTAAAATTTAGTTTTATTTAATAAACTGTGTGAGATTAACAGAACTTCTGAAGTGCTTGGTTTACAGATGATTTATATATAGTGTTGATATTAATAAAGAAGATGCCTTCTCCACATATTTGTTTGTACAATAAATCCTGTCAATAGAGCAATTGCTGATCTGTAGTGAAAATGGCGGATTTGTTATCAGATTTTCAAGCTTAGTAATAAAATATGGCAGGGAAGAGTTTATTCAGAGAAGGCATAGGAATATTTGTAATTAAAACTCACAAACTCAGCACCACAGATTGCAGTACAGTCCCAATATGGCCGCCGCTAAATTATATGAAAACTTCTCCACTTCAAAATAGGTTAGCTCAGGAGATTAATTATGTTCAAAGTGAAAATTTGATTGTCCAGATGTTTTCTTTTTGTAGTTTAACAAGTTTTACTTATCTTTTGGCCCAGAGTTTCACTGCTGAGGAGATGGCAGAGATGACAGTTCTCTTTAGAAGCTGAAGTTGAAGATGGGTAAAAAAAAAAATCTAAAATTCACAAAAAGACTATATAAATTGTTTCTATTGTACACATTTCTTCTTTTTTGAAGAAAAGTTTTGTAGAATTCATCTAATATCGTCGCTTTTGGGGATCTTAAAGCAGGAGCTGATGCACCGTATGTCTTACATTGTCGGCAGTTAGGCCACGCCCAATAGCAGCGGAGGGGCGGAGATGAGTGGCCGGAACATCCCGCCCACCTCCTTCCTTCCTCATAGCGGCTGGGAGGCAGGTAAGGAGAGGTTCCTCGTTTCTGCGGTGTCACACGGAGTGATGTGTGCTGCCGCAGGAGCGACGAACTACATCGTTACTGCTGCAGTAACGATAATCGAGAATGGAGACCCATGTCACCGATGAGCGATTTTGCACGTTTTTGCAACGATGCAAAATCGCTCATCGGTGTCACACGCAGCAACATCGCTAATGCGGCCGGATGTGCGTCACAAATTCCGTGACCCCAACGACTCCGCATTAGCGATGTCGCAGCGTGTAAAGCCCCCTTTAGTGGGAGTGGTGTACAGGGTCTTAGCAGTAAAGAGTATTCCATATTTCTGCCAGATACCCACAGAGATATTGAAATCTGAAAAAAGAGACTTCTGCTCATTGAAGGTAAGAACTGCTCACATAGCGTTCAACTCCACAGCAAACGAGTGCTCTAGCACTGGCATCTCAGCAGGGATATTCCCCTACTACACATGTGTGTCTGGGTCGCTGTGACAGTTTACAGGACATAACTCAGGGCACCTAGACAGAAGGCAGAGGGACTACTTTCTATTTCTGGTGTAGAGCTTAGTACAATATATATATATATATATACTATTACATGTGACACATGTACCTTGTATTACCATTATTCGCTGTATATGAACCCCTTTTCTCCGGGCATTATTTGTCTATAGCATTTTTCACGAACCTGAGGCAATTGAGAACCCTTCAGTGAAGGAATTCCACTAACCCTCACAATACCAACCAGGGGCCTCCCTGCAGTAACTCAGGTAGTTGTACCCATTCTCTTTCCGCATTCTATGTGTTCTTTCTTCTTTTTTTTCTTTTTTCTTCTTTTTATTTCTATCATGTAGTTCAGGGGTTTATAGATATATGTCCTGCATTTCATATTTCCTTTAGTGGTGCTTCTTACCCATTCTCATATCATTTACCCTAGTATTTCATGATCCTGAGGCGACTGAGAACCCTTTAATAAAGGAATCCTTTTTCACCTAAATTGTCAAGTGATACTTACCAGTGACTATCACGTAATGTTACAGGTAGTTCCATTTTCTTCCTCTTCTTTCTCTCCTTTCTTCTTTGTCACACGGTCCATTGTGTTATAGCCCACGTGTCATGATAACACTTGTACCATCTTTTCATTTAGATTCCACCTACAATTATTTACCGATTCCAGTTCTGGAATAGGCTTTCATCATCTACTCACTAGAATTCTCAAGTGCATAAGGTACTGAGACATATACATGTTCACACCATTATAAAGAACAAAGTATAAACATTGAGGTTTTTCTCACACCCATGTTCCTGTGTTCTTTGATATGATATGTGTTCATTTCCTTCACTATATAGGATTGCAAGTTTTCCATTTGTACCTTAATGGCAATGACGCTATACAATTGAACACATATCATCCTGTTATCCATATAGGTGTGTATTTACCTGCTTGACTATTTTTGGTTGTTTGATCCAGAATGTTTCTCCAGATAGGTCATGTGGAAATTTTCTTTCCTCAGTACAAATGTTTTCACTATGGCTTTGGAAAAATTTTTTGTATGTGCCTCATGGTCATTTGACCCATTGTACTCTCAAGTAGCAATATATTGTACTGTTATGTTGTACTATGTACTAATTACGTGTTTATATGGTTTTGTAACCCTTTATGATCTTAGATAACTTTATCCTTGATAAAGACCTAAAAACAAGGTCGAAACGTTGGATGAATTATCCTTTTGCACAAATAAAGAATTTTCAGCATTCCAAGAGTTCTTTTCTTACGTTATTAATCACTATAGTGTACCAGAGCTATTTCTTTTGAATTGACTCTTATTTTTTCTGAGCACCTGCTATATACACAGTGAGCCAGACATATTCAATTTTCATTCAGAAGGCAGAGGGAAGCCTTAGCAGCTGAGCATATATCTTTGCTTGTGAGCATTAGAACAGGCCGGCGATTACAGGGTAACATGAAAAATGTCCAGCTTGCATTATGACTAGAACATGACAATATCCTTTTAAGTACTAACCTATGATGCGTTCCTAAGCAGTTGATGTTATATGTTCTACATTTCATTTTCTGCATACTTTACAAGTAGTAGAATTTGCTTTGATATAGGCAACTGGATTTTCACAATGAAAAGGCAAAGGATAACGCCCGAAAAAGACGCCATACATTATGTCAGTGCCATCACTGACAAACCTGGATTGACCATGAAATACGGTATGGAGAGCTGTTGTCATCGTATTAGATAGATAAGAATGATTATATGTATTGTAGAAATGTCTCCTATCATGTTCCCTAATTTTTTATTATGTCCACATCCTGGTCCCCATCTTGGACATCATAACAAACGTGCACTTTTTTGTTTAATTTACACATTGGACCATAGGAAAAATGACACTACAGCTACAGAGGTGACCGTCTGATAGCCCAGCTCGACTATCCATCTCTACTGAAGACCCTTTCAGCTTTTTGAGAGTTGGGTGGAGGACATCATCTCTGAAAATAGGGTCCCACAGCTGCACCCCATCAGTGTGAGCAGGAATCTTAGGACTCTTAGAAGAGTCAATGCTCTGAGACCATGGGGGGCGCTTAGCCCCCTTTCTTCGTCACTGAGGATGATTTCATTTTTCAGGGATTAGAGAGGCTGGTCCTTGTGGTGGACTGCAGGTATGGAGAGCTGTTGTCATCGTATTAGATAGATAAGAATGATTATATGTATTGTAGAAATGTCTCCTATCATGTTCCCTAATTTTTTATTATGTCCACATCCTGGTCCCCATCTTGGACATCATAACAAACGTGCACTTTTTTGTTTAATTTACACATTGGACCATAGGAAAAATGACACTACAGCTACAGAGGTGACCGTCTGATAGCCCAGCTCGACTATCCATCTCTACTGAAGACCCTTTCAGCTTTTTGAGAGTTGGGTGGAGGACATCATCTCTGAAAATAGGGTCCCACAGCTGCACCCCATCAGTGTGAGCAGGACTCTTAGGACTCTTAGAAGAGTCAATGCTCTGAGACCATTGGGGGCACTTAGCCCCCTCTCTTCATCACTGAGGATGATTTCATTTTTCAGGGATTAGAGAGGGTGGTCCTTGTGGTGGACTGCAGATATGGAGAGCTGTTATCATCGTATTAGATAGATAAGAATGATTATATGTATTGTAGAAATGTCTCCTATCATGTTCCCTAATTTTTTATTATGTCCACATCCTGGTCCCCATCTTGGACATCATAACAAACGTGCACTTTTTTGTTTAATTTACACATTGGACCATAGGAAAAATGACACTACAGCTACAGAGGTGACCGTCTGATAGCCCAGCTCGACTATCCATCTCTACTGAAGACCCTTTCAGCTTTTTGAGAGTTGGGTGGAGGACATCATCACTGAAAATAGGGTCCCACAGCTGCACCCCATCAGTGTGAGCAGGACTCTTAGGACTCTTAGAAGAGTCAATGCTCTGAGACCATGGGGGGCGCTTAGCCCCCTCTCTTCGTCACTGAGGATGATTTCATTTTTCAGGGATTAGAGAGGGTGGTCCTTGTGGTGGACTGCAGGTATGGAGAGCTGTTGTCATCGTATTAAATAGATAAGAATGATTATATGTATTGTAGAAATGTCTCCTATCATGTTCCCTAATTTTTTATTATGTCCACATCCTGGTCCCCATCTTGGACATCATAACAAATGTGCACTTTTTTGTTTAATTTACACATTGGACCATAGGAAAAATGACACTACAGCTACAGAGGTGACCGTCTGATAGCCCAGCTCGACTATCCATCTCTACTGAAGACCCTTTCAGCTTTTTGAGAGTTGGGTGGAGGACATCATCTCTGAAAATAGGGTCCCACAGCTGCACCCCATCAGTGTGAGCAGGACTCTTAGGACTCTTAGAAGAGTCAATGCTCTGAGACCATGGGGGGCGCTTAGCCCCCTCTCTTCGTCACTGAGGATGATTTCATTTTTCAGGGATTAGAGAGAGTGGTCCTTGTGGTGGACTGCAGGTATGGAGAGCTGTTGTGATCGTATTAGATAGATAAGAATGATTATATGTATTGTAGAAATGTCTCCTATCATGTTCCCTAATTTTTTATTATGTCCACATCCTGGTCCCCATCTTGAACATCATAACAAACGTGCACTTTTTTGTTTAATTTACACATTGGATTATAGGAAAAATGACACTACAGCTACAGAGGTGACCGTCTGATAGCCCAGCTCGACTATCCATCTCTACTGAAGACCCTTTCAGCTTTTTGAGAGTTGGGTGGAGGACATCATCTCTGAAAATAGGGTCCCACAGCTGCACCCCATCAGTGTAAGCAGGACTCTTAGGACTCTTAGAAGAGTCAATGCTCTAAAACCATGGGGGGCGCTTAGCCCCCTCTTTTCGTCCCTGAGGATGATTTCATTTTTCAGGGATTAGAGAGGGTGGTCCTTGTGGTGGACTGCAGGTATGGAGAGCTGTTGTCATCGTATTAGATAGATAAGAATGATTATATGTATTGTAGAAATGTCTCCTATCATGTTCCCTAATTTCTTATTATGTCCACATCCTGGTCCCCATCTTGGACATCATAACAAACGTGCACTTTTTTGTTTAATTTACACATTGGACCATAGGAAAAATGACACTACAGCTACAGAGGTGACCGTCTGATAGCCCAGCTCGACTATCCATCTCTACTGAAGACCCTTTCAGCTTTTTGAGAGTTGGGTGGAGGACATCATCTCTAAAAATAGGGTCCCACAGCTTCACCCCATCAGTGTGAGCAGGACTCTTAGGACTCTTAGAAGAGTCAATGCTCTGGTACCATGGGGGGCGCTTGGCCCCCTCTCTTCGTCACTGAGGATGATTTCATTTTTCAGGGATTAGAGAGGGTGGTCCTTGTGGTGGACTGCAGGTATGGAGAGCTGTTGTCATCGTATTAGATAGATAAGAATGATTATATGTATTGTAGAAATGTCTCCTATCATGTTCCCTTATTTTTTATTATGTCCACATCCTGGTCCCCATCTTGGACATCATAACAAACGTGCACTTTTTTGTTTAATTTACACATTGGGCCATAGGAAAAATGACACTACAGCTACAGAGGTGACCGTCTGATAGCCCAGCTCGACTATCCATCTCTACTGAAGACCCTTTCAGCTTTTTGAGAGTTGGGTGGAGGACATCATCTCTGAAAATAGGGTCCCACAGCTGCACCCATCAGTGTGAGCAGGACTCTTAGGACTCTTAGAAGAGTTAATGCTCTGAGACCATGGGGGCGCTTAGCCCCCTCTCTTCGTCACTGAGGATGATTTCATTTTTCAGGGATTAGAGAGGGTGGTCCTTGTTGTGGACTGCAGGTATGGAGAGCTGTTGTCATCGTATTAGATAGATAAGAATGATTATATGTATTGTAGAAATGTCTCCTATCATGTTCCCTAATTTTTTATTATGTCCACATCCTGGTCCCCATCTTGGACATCATAACAAACGTGCACTTTTTTGTTTAATTTACACATTGGACCATAGGAAAAATGACACTACAGCTACAGAGGTGACCGTCTGATAGCCCAGCTCGACTATCCATCTCTACTGAAGACCCTTTCAGCTTTTTGAGAGTTGGGTGGAGGACATCATCTCTGAAATTAGGGTCCCACAGCTGCACCCCATCAGTGTAAACAGGACTCTTAGGACTCTTAGAAGAGTCAATGCTCTGAGACCATTGGGGGCACTTAGCCCCCTCTCTTCGTCACTGAGGATGATTTCATTTTTCAGGGATTAGAGAGGGTGGTCCTTGTGGTGGACTGCAGGTATGGAGAGCTGTTATCATCGTATTAGGTAGATAAGAATGATTATATGTATTGTAGAAATGTCTCCTATCATGTTCCCTAATTTTTTATTATGTCCACATCCTGGTCCCCATCTTGGACATCATAACAAACGTGCACTTTTTTGTTTAATTTACACATTGGACCATAGGAAAAATGACACTACAGCTACAGAGGTGACCGTCTGATAGCCCAGCTCGACAATCCATCTCTACTGAAGACCCTTTCAGCTTTTTGAGAGTTGGGTGGAGGACATCATCTCTGAAAATAGGGTCCCACAGCTGCACCCCATCAGTGTGAGCAGGACTCTTAGGACTCTTAGAAGAGTCAATGCTCTGAGACCATGGGGGGCGCTTAGCCCCCTCTCTTCGTCACTGAGGATGATTTCATTTTTCAGGGATTAGAGAGGGTGGTCCTTGTGGTGGACTGCAGGTATGGAGAGCTGTTGTCATCGTATTAAATAGATAAGAATGATTATATGTATTGTAGAAATGTCTCCTATCATGTTCCCTAATTTTTTATTATGTCCACATCCTGGTCCCCATCTTGGACATCATAACAAACGTGCACTTTTTTGTTTAATTTACACATTGGACCATAGGAAAAATGACACTACAGCTACAGAGGTGACCGTCTGATAGCCCAGCTCGACTATCCATCTCTACTGAAGACCCTTTCAGCTTTTTGAGAGTTGGGTGGAGGACATCATCTCTTAAAATAGGGTCCCACAGCTGCACCCCATCAGTGTAAGCAGGACTCTTAGGACTCTTAGAAGAGTCAATGCTCTAAAACCATGGGGGGCGCTTAGCCCCCTCTCTTCGTCACTGAGGATGATTTCATTTTTCAGGGATTAGAGAGGGTGGTCCTTGTTGTGGACTGCAGGTATGGAGAGCTGTTGTCATCGTATTAGATAGATAAGAATGATTATATGTATTGTAGAAATGTCTCCTATCATGTTCCCTAATTTTTTATTATGTCCACATCCTGGTCCCCATCTTGGACATCATAACAAACGTGCACTTTTTTGTTTAATTTACACATTGGACCATAGGAAAAATGACACTACAGCTACAGAGGTGACCGTCTGATAGCCCAGCTCGACAATCCATCTCTACTGAAGACCCTTTCAGCTTTTTGAGAGTTGGGTGGAGGACATCATCTCTGAAAATAGGGTCCCACAGCTGCACCCCATCAGTGTGAGCAGGACTCTTAGGACTCTTAGAAGAGTCAATGCTCTGAGACCATGGGGGGCGCTTAGCCCCCTCTCTTCGTCACTGAGGATGATTTCATTTTTCAGGGATTAGAGAGGGTGGTCCTTGTGGTGGACTGCAGGTATGGAGAGCTGTTGTCATCGTATTAAATAGATAAGAATGATTATATGTATTGTAGAAATGTCTCCTATCATGTTCCCTAATTTTTTATTATGTCCACATCCTGGTCCCCATCTTGGACATCATAACAAACGTGCACTTTTTTGTTTAATTTCCACATTGGACCATAGGAAAAATGACACTACAGCTACAGAGGTGACCGTCTGATAGCCCAGCTCGACTATCCATCTCTACTGAAGACCCTTTCAGCTTTTTGAGAGTTGGGTGGAGGACATCATCTCTTAAAATAGGGTCCCACAGCTGCACCCCATCAGTGTAAGCAGGACTCTTAGGACTCTTAGAAGAGTCAATGCTCTAAAACCATGGGGGGCGCTTAGCCCCCTCTCTTCGTCACTGAGGATGATTTCATTTTTCAGGGATTAGAGAGGGTGGTCCTTGTGGTGGACTGCAGGTATGGAGAGCTGTTGTCATCGTATTAGATAGATAAGAATGATTATATGTATTGTAGAAATGTCTCCTATCATGTTCCCTAATTTTTTATTATGTCCACATCCTGGTCCCCATCTTGGACATCATAACAAACGTGCACTTTTTTGTTTAATTTACACATTGGACCATAGGAAAAATGACACTACAGCTACAGAGGTGACCGTCTGATAGCCCAGCTCGACTATCCATCTCTACTGAAGACCCTTTCAGCTTTTTGAGAGTTGGGTGGAGGACATCATCTCTGAAAATAGGGTCCCACAGCTGCACCCCATCAGTGTGAGCAAGACTCTTAGGACTCTTAGAAGAGTCAATGCTCTGAGACCATTGGGGGCACTTAGCCCCCTCTCTTCATCACTGAGGATGATTTCATTTTTCAGGGATTAGAGAGGGTGGTCCTTGTGGTGGACTGCAGATATGGAGAGCTGTTATCATCGTATTAGATAGATAAGAATGTATGTCCACATCCTGGTCCCCATCTTGGACATCATAACAAACGTGCACTTTTTTGTTTAATTTACACATTGGACCATAGGAAAAATGACACTACAGCTACAGAGGTGACCGTCTGATAGCCCAGCTCGACTATCCATCTCTACTGAAGACCCTTTCAGCTTTTTGAGAGTTGGGTGGAGGACATCATCTCTGAAAATAGGGTCCCACAGCTGCACCCCATCAGTGTGAGCAGGACTCTTAGGACTCTTAGAAGAGTCAATGCTCTGAGACCATGGGGGGCGCTTAGCCCCCTCTCTTCGTCACTGAGGATGATTTCATTTTTCAGGGATTAGAGAGGGTGGTCCTTGTGGTGGACTGCAGGTATGGAGAGCTGTTGTCATCGTATTAAATAGATAAGAATGATTATATGTATTGTAGAAATGTCTCCTATCATGTTCCCTAATTTTTTATTATGTCCACATCCTGGTCCCCATCTTGGACATCATAACAAACGTGCACTTTTTTGTTTAATTTACACATTGGACCATAGGAAAAATGACACTACAGCTACAGAGGTGACCGTCTGATAGCCCAGCTCGACTATCCATCTCTACTGAAGACCCTTTCAGCTTTTTGAGAGTTGGGTGGAGGACATCATCTCTGAAAATAGGGTCCCACAGCTGCACCCCATCAGTGTGAGCAAGACTCTTAGGACTCTTAGAAGAGTCAATGCTCTGAGACCATTGGGGGCACTTAGCCCCCTCTCTTCATCACTGAGGATGATTTCATTTTTCAGGGATTAGAGAGGGTGGTCCTTGTGGTGGACTGCAGATATGGAGAGCTGTTATCATCGTATTAGATAGATAAGAATGTATGTCCACATCCTGGTCCCCATCTTGGACATCATAACAAACGTGCACTTTTTTGTTTAATTTACACATTGGACCATAGGAAAAATGACACTACAGCTACAGAGGTGACCGTCTGATAGCCCAGCTCGACTATCCATCTCTACTGAAGACCCTTTCAGCTTTTTGAGAGTTGGGTGGAGGACATCATCTCTGAAAATAGGGTCCCACAGCTTCACCCCATCAGTGTGAGCAGGACTCTTAGGACTCTTAGAAGAGTCAATGCTCTGGTACCATGGGGGGCGCTTGGCCCCCTCTCTTCGTCACTGAGGATGATTTCATTTTTCAGGGATTAGAGAGGGTGGTCCTTGTGGTGGACTGCAGGTATGGAGAGCTGTTGTCATCGTATTAGATAGATAAGAATGATTATATGTATTGTAGAAATGTCTCCTATCATGTTCCCTAATTTTTTATTATGTCCACATCCTGGTCCCCATCTTGGACATCATAACAAACGTGCACTTTTTTGTTTAATTTACACATTGGACCATAGGAAAAATGACACTACAGCTACAGAGGTGACCGTCTGATAGCCCAGCTCGACTATCCATCTCTACTGAAGACCCTTTCAGCTTTTTGAGAGTTGGGTGGAGGACATCATCTCTGAAAATAGGGTCCCACAGCTGCACCCCATCAGTGTGAGCAGGACTCTTAGGACTCTTAGAAGAGTTAATGCTCTGAGACCATGGGGGCGCTTAGCCCCCTCTCTTCGTCACTGAGGATGATTTCATTTTTCAGGGATTAGAGAGGTTGGTCCTTGTGGTGGACTGCAGGTATGGAGAGCTGTTGTCATCGTATTAGATAGATAAGAATGATTATATGTATTGTAGAAATGTCTCCTATCATGTTCCCTAATTTTTTATTATGTCCACATCCTGGTCCCCATCTTGGACATCATAACAAACGTGCACTTTTTTGTTTAATTTACAAATTGGACCATAGGAAAAATGACACTACAGCTACAGAGGTGACCGTCTGATTGCCCAGCTCGACTATCCATCTCTACTGAAGACCCTTTCAGCATTTTGAGAGTTGGGTGGAGGACATCATCTCTGAAAATAGGGTCCCACAGCTGCACCCCATCAGTGTGAGCAGGACTCTTAGGACTCTTAGAAGAGTCAATGCTCTGAGACCATTGGGGGCACTGAGCCCCCTCTCTTCGTCACTGAGGATGATTTCATTTTTCAGGGATTAGAGAGGGTGGTCCTTGTGGTGGACTGCAGGTATGGAGAGCTGTTATCATCGTATTAGATAGATAAGAATGATTATATGTATTGTAGAAATGTCTCCTATCATGTTCCCTAATTTTTTATTATGTCCACATCCTGGTCCCCATCTTGGACATCATAACAAACATGCACTTTTTTGTTTAATTTACACATTGGACCATAGGAAAAATGACACTACAGCTACAGAGGTGACCGTCTGATAGCCCAGCTCGACAATCCATCTCTACTGAAGACCCTTTCAGCTTTTTGAGAGTTGGGTGGAGGACATCATCTCTGAAAATAGGGTCCCACAGCTGCACCCCATCAGTGTGAGCAGGACTCTTAGGACTCTTAGAAGAGTCAATGCTCTGAGACCATGGGGGGCGCTTAGCCCCCTCTCTTCGTCACTGAGGATGATTTCATTTTTCAGGGATTAGAGAGGGTGGTCCTTGTGGTGGACTGCAGGTATGGAGAGCTGTTGTCATCGTATTAAATAGATAAGAATGATTATATGTATTGTAGAAATGTCTCCTATCATGTTCCCTAATTTTTTATTATGTCCACATCCTGGTCCCCATCTTGGACATCATAACAAACGTGCACTTTTTTGTTTAATTTACACATTGGACCATAGGAAAAATGACACTACAGCTACAGAGGTGACCGTCTGATAGCCCAGCTCGACTATCCATCTCTACTGAAGACCCTTTCAGCTTTTTGAGAGTTGGGTGGAGAACATCATCTCTGAAAATAGGGTCCCACAGCTGCACCCCATCAGTGTGAGCAGGACTCTTAGGACTCTTAGAAGAGTCAATGTTTTGAGACCATGGGGGGCGCTTAGCCCCCTCTCTTCGTCACTGAGGATGATTTCACTTTTCAGGGAATAGAGAGGGTGGTGGACTGCAGGTATGGAGAGCTGTTGTCATCGTATTAGATAGATAAGAATGATTATATGTATTGTAGAAATGTCTCCTATCATGTTCCCTATTTTTTTATTATGTCCACATCCTGGTCCCCATCTTGGAAATCATAACAAACGTGCACTTTTTTGTTTAATTTACACATTGGACCATAGGAAAAATGACACTACAGCTACAGAGGTGACCGTCTGGTAGCCCAGCTCGACTATCCATCTCTACTGAAGACCCTTTCAGCTTTTTGAGAGTTGGGTGGAGGACATCATCTCTGAAAATAGGGTCCCACAGCTGCACCCCATCAGTGTGAGCAGGACTCTTAGGACTCTTAGAAGAGTCAATGTTTTGAGACCATGGGGGGCGCTTAGCCCCCTCTCTTCGTCACTGAGGATGATTTCATTTTTCAGGGATTAGAGAGAGTGGTCCTTGTGGTGGACTGCAGGTATGGAGAGCTGTTGTCATCGTATTAGATAGATAAGAATGATTATATGTATTGTAGAAATGTCTCCTATCATGTTCCCTAATTTTTTATTATGTCCACATCCTGGTCCCCATCTTGGACATCATAACAAACGTGCACTTTTTTGTTTAATTTACACATTGGACCATAGGAAAAATGACACTACAGCTACAGAGGTGACCGTCTGATAGCCCAGCTCGACTATCCATCTCTACTGAAGACCCTTTCAGCTTTTTGAGAGTTGGGTGGAGGACATCATCTCTGAAAATAGGGTCCCACAGCTGCACCCCATCAGTGTGAGCAGGACTCTTAGGACTCTTAGAAGAGTTAATGCTCTGAGACCATGGGGGCGCTTACCCCCTCTCTTCGTCACTGAGGATGATTTCATTTTTCAGGGATTAGAGAGGGTGGTCCTTGTGGTGGACTGCAGGTATGGAGAGCTGTTGTCATCGTATTAGATAGATAAGAATGATTATATGTATTGTAGAAATGTCTCCTATCATGTTCCCTAATTTTTTATTATGTCCACATCCTGGTCCCCATCTTGGACATCATAACAAACGTGCACTTTTTTGTTTAATTTACACATTGGACCATAGGAAAAATGACACTACAGCTACAGAGGTGACCGTCTGATAGCCCAGCTCGACTATCCATCTCTACTGAAGACCCTTTCAGCTTTTTGAGAGTTGGGTGGAGGACATCATCTCTTAAAATAGGGTCCCACAGCTGCACCCCATCAGTGTAAGCAGGACTCTTAGGACTCTTAGAAGAGTCAATGCTCTAAAACCATGGGGGGCGCTTAGCCCCCTCTCTTCGTCCCTGAGGATGATTTCATTTTTCAGGGATTAGAGAGGGTGGTCCTTGTGGTGGACTGCAGGTATGGAGAGCTGTTGTCATCGTATTAGGTAGATAAGAATGATTATATGTATTGTAGAAATGTCTCCTATCATGTTCCATAATTTTTTATTATGTCCACATCCTGGTCCCCATCTTGGACATCATAACAAACGTGCACTTTTTTGTTTAATTTACACATTGGACCATAGGAAAAATGACACTACAGCTACAGAGGTGACCGTCTGATAGCCCAGCTCGACTATCCATCTCTACTGAAGACCCTTTCAGCTTTTTGAGAGTTGGGTGGAGGACATCATCTCTGAAAATAGGGTCCCACAGCTGCACCCCATCAGTGTGAGCAGGACTCTTAGGACTCTTAGAAGAGTTAATGCTCTGAGACCATGGGGGCGCTTAGCCCACTCTCTTCGTCACTGAGGATGATTTCATTTTTCAGGGATTAGAGAGGGTGGTCCTTGTGGTGGACTGCAGGTATGGAGAGCTGTTGTCATCGTATTAGATAGATAAGAATGATTATATGTATTGTAGAAATGTCTCCTATCATGTTCCCTAATTTTTTATTATGTCCACATCCTGGTCCCCATCTTGGACATCATAACAAACGTGCACTTTTTTGTTTAATTTACACATTGGACCATAGGAAAAATGACACTACAGCTACAGAGGTGACCGTCTGATAGCCCAGCTCGACTATCCATCTCTACTGAAGACCCTTTCAGCTTTTTGAGAGTTGGGTGGAGGACATCATCTCTGAAAATAGGGTCCCACAGCTGCACCCCATCAGTGTGAGCAGGACTCTTAGGACTCTTAGAAGAGTCAATGCTCTGAGACCATTGGGGGCACTTAGCCCCCTCTCTTCATCACTGAGGATGATTTCATTTTTCAGGGATTAGAGAGGGTGGTCCTTGTGGTGGACTGCAGGTATGGAGAGCTGTTGTCATCGTATTAGATAGATAAGAATGATTATATGTATTGTAGAAATGTCTCCTATCATGTTCCCTAATTTTTTATTATGTCCACATCCTGGTCCCCATCTTGGACATCATAACAAACGTGCACTTTTTTGTTTAATTTACACATTGGACCATAGGGAAAATGAAACTACAGCTACAGAGGTGACCGTCTGATAGCCCAGCTCGACTATCCATCTCTACTGAAGACCCTTTCAGCTTTTTGAGAGTTGGGTGGAGGACATCATCTCTGAAAATAGGGTCCCACAGCTGCACCCCATCAGTGTGAGCAGGACTCTTAGGACTCTTAGACCCTTTCAGCTTTTTGAGAGTTGGGTGGAGGACATCATCTCTGAAAATAGGGTCCCACAGCTGCACCCCATCAGTGTGAGCAGGACTCTTAGGACTCTTAGAAGAGTCAATGCTCTGAGACCATTGGGGGCACTTAGCCCCCTCTCTTCATCACTGAGGATGATTTCATTTTTCAGGGATTAGAGAGGGTGGTCCTTGTGGTGGACTGCAGATATGGAGAGCTGTTATCATCGTATTAGATAGATAAGAATGATTATATGTATTGTAGAAATGTCTCCTATCATGTTCCCTAATTTTTTATTATGTCCACATCCTGGTCCCCATCTTGGACATCATAACAAACGTGCACTTTTTTGTTTAATTTACACATTGGACCATAGGAAAAATGACACTACAGCTACAGAGGTGACCGTCTGATAGCCCAGCTCGACTATCCATCTCTACTGAAGACCCTTTCAGCTTTTTGAGAGTTGGGTGGAGGACATCATCTCTGAAAATAGGGTCCCACAGCTGCACCCCATCAGTGTGAGCAGGACTCTTAGGACTCTTAGAAGAGTCAATGCTCTGAGACCATGGGGGGCGCTTAGCCCCCTCTCTTCGTCACTGAGGATGATTTCATTTTTCAGGGATTAGAGAGGGTGGTCCTTGTAGTGGACTGCAGGTATGGAGAGCTGTTGTCATCGTATTAAATAGATAAGAATGATTATATGTATTGTAGAAATGTCTCCTATCATGTTCCCTAATTTTTTATTATGTCCACATCCTGGTCCCTATCTTGGACATCATAACAAACGTGCACTTTTTTGTTTAATTTACACATTGGACCATAGGAAAAATGACACTACAGCTACAGAGGTGACCGTCTGATAGCCCAGCTCGACTATCCATCTCTACTGAAGACTAGAGTTGAGCGCGGTTCGTGGTTCGTGGTTCTCCAGTTCTAGGCTCGAGTGATTTTGGGGCATGTTCTAGATCGAACTAGAACTCGAGCTTTTTGCAAAAGCTCGATAGTTCTAGAAACGTTCGAGAACGGTTCTAGCAGCCAAAAAACAGCTAAATCATAGCTTGGTTTCTGCTGTAATAGTGTAAGTCACTCTGTGAATCAAACTATTATCACATTTCAGTGTATAGTGTGCGTGAACAGCGCCTTCAGATCACTGCTGTTTCTATAATGGCGATCGCCATTTTTTTTTTTTTTCTTGTCTTCCTTCCCTAAGCGCGCGCGTCTTGTGGGGCGGGCCAGCATGTCAGCCAATCACAGACACACACACAGCTAAGTGGACTTTGAGCCAGAGAAGCAACGGCATGTGTGATAGGATCTGCATGTCACATGTCCCTGCATTATAAAACCGGACATTTTCTTCACGAACGCCATTATCTGCCTTCTGCGTCTTTGGTGTCAGACATCAGTGTCGCAGCTCCGTCCTCCTGAGTCCTATAGCCGATACAGCTGTATGCGCTGCATACACAACGTTAGACAGCTTAGGGAGAGCACATTCTAGCAGTCCTTTTAAGGGCTCAAAGCGGCAGGGTCAGAGAGCCATAGGTGACAGGTCCTGCAAACAGCAACAGCGTCTGTGTAGCCCAGGTCAGGGATTTCCTCCCTGCATTTCACCATTAGGAGGGAATAGAAAGGCAGGCTTCCATTCCTCTACCCAGAGCACCACAATCCTGCCACTGTACCCTCTTGTCCTCTGCACACTCCAACTCATTCTAACTAAGCCATTATACTAGCAAACACTCAGTGTACCTAGTGGCATCCTATACGTGGCTATTGGACTTTGCTTTAGTCCCACTAGTGCCAAGACATTTGCAGAGCGCATCTGCCTGCGTTGCACACTCCAACTAATTATAACTAAGCCATTATACTAGCAAACACTCAGTGTACCTAGTGGCATCCTATACGTGGCTATTGGACTTTGCTTTAGTCCCACTAGTGCCAAGACATTTGCAGAGCGCATCTGCCTGCGTTGCACACTCCAACTAATTATAACTAAGCCATTATACTAGCAAACACTCAGTGTACCTAGTGGCATCCTATACGTGGCTATTGGACTTTGCTATAGTCCCACTAGTGCCAAGACATTTGCAGAGCGCAACTGCCTGCGTTGCACACTCCAACTAATTATAACTAAGCCATTATACTAGCACACACTCAGTGTACCTAGTGGCATCCTATACGTGGCTATTGGACTTTGCTATAGTCCCACTAGTGCCAAGACATTTGCAGAGCGCATCTGCCTGCGTTGCACACTCCAACTAATTATAACTAAGCCATTATACTAGCACACACTCAGTGTACCTAGTGGCATCCTATACGTGGCTATTGGACTTTGCTATAGTCCCACTAGTGCCAAGACATTTGCAGAGCGCATCTGCCTGCGTTGCACACTCCAACTAATTATAACTAAGCCATTATACTAGCAAACACTCAGTGTACCTAGTGGCATCCTATACGTGGCTATTGGACTTTGCTATAGTCCCACTAGTGCCAAGACATTTGCAGAGAGCATCTGCCTGCGTTGCACACTCCAACTAATTATAACTAAGCCATTATACTAGCACACACTCAGTGTACCTAGTGGCATCCTATACGTGGCTATTGGACTTTGCTATAGTCCCACTAGTGCCAAGACATTTGCAGAGCGCATCTGCCTGCGTTGCACACTCCAACTAATTATAACTAAGCCATTATACTAGCACACACTCAGTGTACCTAGTGGCATCCTATACGTGGCTATTGGACTTTGCTATAGTCCCACTAGTGCCAAGACATTTGCAGAGCGCATCTGCCTGCGTTGCACACTCCAACTAATTATAACTAAGCCATTATACTAGCAAACACTTAGTGTACCTAGTGGCATCCTATACGTGGCTATTGGACTTTGCTTTAGTCCCACTAGTGCCAAGACATTTGCAGAACGCATCTGCCTGCGTTGCACACTCCAACTAATTATAACTAAGCCATTATACTAGCACACACTCAGTGTACCTAGTGGCATCCTATACGTGGCTATTGGACTTTGCTATAGTCCCACTAGTGCCAAGACATTTGCAGAGCGCATCTGCCTGCGTTGCACACTCCAACTAATTATAACTAAGCCATTATACTAGCAAACACTCAGTGTACCTAGTGGCATCCTATACGTGGCTATTGGACTTTGCTATAGTCCCACTAGTGCCAAGACATTTGCAGAGCGCATCTGCCTGCGTTGCACACTCCAACTAATTATAACTAAGCCATTATACTAGCAAACACTTAGTGTACCTAGTGGCATCCTATACGTGGCTATTGGACTTTGCTTTAGTCCCACTAGTGCCAAGACATTTGCAGAACGCATCTGCCTGCGTTGCACACTCCAACTAATTATAACTAAGCCATTATACTAGCACACACTCAGTGTACCTAGTGGCATCCTATACGTGGCTATTGGACTTTGCTATAGTCACACTAGTGCCAAGACATTTGCAGAGCGCATCTGCCTGCGTTGCACACTCCAACTAATTATAACTAAGCCATTATACTAGCAAACACTCAGTGTACCTAGTGGCATCCTATACGTGGCTATTGGACTTTGCTATAGTCCCACTAGTGCCAAGACATTTGCAGAGCGCATCTGCCTGCGTTGCACACTCCAACTAATTATAACTAAGCCATTATACTAGCACACACTCAGTGTACCTAGTGGCATCCTATACGTGGCTATTGGACTTTGCTATAGTCCCACTAGTGCCAAGACATTTGCAGAGCGCATCTGCCTGCGTTGCACACTCCAACTAATTATAACTAAGCCATTATACTAGCACACACTCAGTGTACCTAGTGGCATCCTATACGTGGCTATTGGACTTTGCTATAGTCCCACTAGTGCCAAGACATTTGCAGAGCGCATCTGCCTGCGTTGCACACTCCAACTAATTATAACTAAGCCATTATACTAGCAAACACTTAGTGTACCTAGTGGCATCCTATACGTGGCTATTGGACTTTGCTTTAGTCCCACTAGTGCCAAGACATTTGCAGAACGCATCTGCCTGCGTTGCACACTCCAACTAATTATAACTAAGCCATTATACTAGCACACACTCAGTGTACCTAGTGGCATCCTATACGTGGCTATTGGACTTTGCTATAGTCCCACTAGTGCCAAGACATTTGCAGAGCGCATCTGCCTGCGTTGCACACTCCAACTAATTATAACTAAGCCATTATACTAGCAAACACTCAGTGTACCTAGTGGCATCCTATACGTGGCTATTGGACTTTGCTATAGTCCCAGTAGTGCCAAGACATTTGCAGAGCGCATCTGCCTGCGTTGCACACTCCAACTAATTATAACTAAGCCATTATACTAGCACACACTCAGTGTACCTAGTGGCATCCTATACGTGGCTATTGGACTTTGCTATAGTCCCACTAGTGCCAAGACATTTGCAGAGCGCATCTGCCTGCGTTGCACACTCCAACTAATTATAACTAAGCCATTATACTAGCACACACTCAGTGTACCTAGTGGCATCCTATACGTGGCTATTGGACTTTGCTATAGTCCCACTAGTGCCAAGACATTTGCAGAGCGCATCTGCCTGCGTTGCACACTCCAACTAATTATAACTAAGCCATTATACTAGCAAACACTTAGTGTACCTAGTGGCATCCTATACGTGGCTATTGGACTTTGCTTTAGTCCCACTAGTGCCAAGACATTTGCAGAACGCATCTGCCTGCGTTGCACACTCCAACTAATTATAACTAAGCCATTATACTAGCACACACTCAGTGTACCTAGTGGCATCCTATACGTGGCTATTGGACTTTGCTATAGTCCCACTAGTGCCAAGACATTTGCAGAGCGCATCTGCCTGCGTTGCACACTCCAACTAATTATAACTAAGCCATTATACTAGCAAACACTCAGTGTACCTAGTGGCATCCTATACGTGGCTATTGGACTTTGCTATAGTCCCACTAGTGCCAAGACATTTGCAGAGCGCATCTGCCTGCGTTGCACACTCCAACTAATTATAACTAAGCCATTATACTAGCAAACACTTAGTGTACCTAGTGGCATCCTATACGTGGCTATTGGACTTTGCTTTAGTCCCACTAGTGCCAAGACATTTGCAGAACGCATCTGCCTGCGTTGCACACTCCAACTAATTATAACTAAGCCATTATACTAGCACACACTCAGTGTACCTAGTGGCATCCTATACGTGGCTATTGGACTTTGCTATAGTCCCACTAGTGCCAAGACATTTGCAGAGCGCATCTGCCTGCGTTGCACACTCCAACTAATTATAACTAAGCCATTATACTAGCAAACACTCAGTGTACCTAGTGGCATCCTATACGTGGCTATTGGACTTTGCTATAGTCCCACTAGTGCCAAGACATTTGCAGAGCGCATCTGCCTGCGTTGCACACTCCAACTAATTATAACTAAGCCATTATACTAGCACACACTCAGTGTACCTAGTGGCATCCTATACGTAGCTATTGGACTTTGCTATAGTCCCACTAGTGCCAAGACATTTGCAGAGCGCATCTGCCTGCGTTGCACACTCCAACTAATTATAACTAAGCCATTATACTAGCACACACTCAGTGTACCTAGTGGCATCCTATACGTGGCTATTGGACTTTGCTATAGTCCCACTAGTGCCAAGACATTTGCAGAGCGCATCTGCCTGCGTTGCACACTCCAACTAATTATAACTAAGCCATTATACTAGCACACACTCAGTGTACCTAGTGGCATCCTATACGTGGCTATTGGACTTTGCTATAGTCCCACTAGTGCCAAGACATTTGCAGAGCGCATCTGCCTGCGTTGCACACTCCAACTAATTATAACTAAGCCATTATACTAGCACACACTTAGTGTACCTAGTGGCATCCTATACGTGGCTATTGGACTTTGCTATAGTCCCACTAGTGCCAAGACATTTGCAGAGCGCATCTGCCTGCGTTGCACACTCCAACTAATTATAACTAAGCCATTATACTAGCAAACACTCAGTGTACCTAGTGGCATCCTATACGTGGCTATTGGACTTTGCTATAGTCCCACTAGTGCCAAGACATTTGCAGAGCGCATCTGCCTGCGTTGCACACTCCAACTAATTATAACTAAGCCATTATACTAGCACACACTCAGTGTACCTAGTGGCATCCTATACGTGGCTATTGGACTTTGCTATAGTCCCACTAGTGCCAAGACATTTGCAGAGCGCATCTGCCTGCGTTGCACACTCCAACTAATTATAACTAAGCCATTATACTAGCACACACTCAGTGTACCTAGTGGCATCCTATACGTGGCTATTGGACTTTGCTATAGTCCCACTAGTGCCAAGACATTTGCAGAGCGCATCTGCCTGCGTTGCACACTCCAACTAATTATAACTAAGCCATTATACTAGCAAACACTCAGTGTACCTAGTGGCATCCTATACGTGGCTATTGGACTTTGCTATAGTCCCACTAGTGCCAAGACATTTGCAGAGCGCATCTGCCTGCGTTGCACACTCCAACTAATTATAACTAAGCCATTATACTAGCACACACTCAGTGTACCTAGTGGCATCCTATACGTGGCTATTGGACTTTGCTATAGTCCCACTAGTGCCAAGACATTTGCAGAGCGCATCTGCCTGCGTTGCACACTCCAACTAATTATAACTAAGCCATTATACTAGCACACACTCAGTGTACCTAGTGGCATCCTATACGTGGCTATTGGACTTTGCTATAGTCCCACTAGTGCCAAGACATTTGCAGAGCGCATCTGCCTGCGTTGCACACTCCAACTAATTATAACTAAGCCATTATACTAGCAAACACTTAGTGTACCTAGTGGCATCCTATACGTGGCTATTGGACTTTGCTTTAGTCCCACTAGTGCCAAGACATTTGCAGAACGCATCTGCCTGCGTTGCACACTCCAACTAATTATAACTAAGCCATTATACTAGCACACACTCAGTGTACCTAGTGGCATCCTATACGTGGCTATTGGACTTTGCTATAGTCCCACTAGTGCCAAGACATTTGCAGAGCGCATCTGCCTGCGTTGCACACTCCAACTAATTATAACTAAGCCATTATACTAGCACACACTCAGTGTACCTAGTGGCATCCTATACGTGGCTATTGGACTTTGCTATAGTCCCACTAGTGCCAAGACATTTGCAGAGCGCATCTGCCTGCGTTGCACACTCCAACTAATTATAACTAAGCCATTATACTAGCACACACTCAGTGTACCTAGTGGCATCCTATACGTGGCTATTGGACTTTGCTATTGTCCCACTAGTGCCAAGACATTTGCAGAGCGCATCTGCCTGCGTTGCTCACTCCAACTAATTATAACTAAGCCATTATACTAGCAAACACTTAGTGTACCTAGTGGCATCCTATACGTGGCTATTGGACTTTGCTTTAGTCCCACTAGTGCCAAGACATTTGCAGAACGCATCTGCCTGCGTTGCACACTCCAACTAATTATAACTAAGCCATTATACTAGCACACACTCAGTGTACCTAGTGGCATCCTATACGTGGCTATTGGACTTTGCTATAGTCCCACTAGTGCCAAGACATTTGCAGAGCGCATCTGCCTGCGTTGCACACTCCAACTAATTATAACTAAGCCATTATACTAGCACACACTCAGTGTACCTAGTGGCATCCTATACGTGGCTATTGGACTTTGCTATAGTCCCACTAGTGCCAAGACATTTGCAGAGCGCATCTGCCTGCGTTGCACACTCCAACTAATTATAACTAAGCCATTATACTAGCAAACACTTAGTGTACCTAGTGGCATCCTATACGTGGCTATTGGACTTTGCTTTAGTCCCACTAGTGCCAAGACATTTGCAGAACGCATCTGCCTGCGTTGCACACTCCAACTAATTATAACTAAGCCATTATACTAGCAAACACTTAGTGTACCTAGTGGCATCCTATACGTGGCTATTGGACTTTGCTTTAGTCCCACTAGTGCCAAGACATTTGCAGAACGCATCTGCCTGCGTTGCACACTCCAACTAATTATAACTAAGCCATTATACTAGCACACACTCAGTGTACCTAGTGGCATCCTATACGTGGCTATTGGACTTTGCTATAGTCCCACTAGTGCCAAGACATTTGCAGCACGTCTGCCTGCGTTGCACACTCCAACTAATTATAACTAAGTTACATTGTCAGGGATATTTATTCTTTATTATTCTGCTGTTAATAAAGCTAGACCACCACTGCAATCTTCACCACCTCTCAATTTTTACTACCACATTTTCAGTCCACAATCTTGTCGCAATCAACATGAGTGGCAAAATGACAGATGCTGGTGGAAAGGGGAAGAGGCGTGGTGGAAAAGGCAAAAAAGGTTTTGTCAGTGGGGAAGGTGGCAAAGCTCCATTATCATCTGCTGCAGATAGACCATCTACTAGCAAAAGTAAGATGTCTACTACTTATTGTGGACAATCCGATGTGCTCCCTTTTTTACGGACACGAACAAGAGGAACAAAGGTAGATGATGGGCAAAAAAGGAAAATGCTTGAATGGATCTCAAGTGGTCCAACAAGTGCCCTCTCAGCCACTTCAAGTACCGCATCCAAAAAACACCAGTCCTCTGAGTTGTCATCCCAATCACACTTGATTTCTCCCAGCTCTGAAGTCTCCATCAGCCCTGCACAGTATGGTGGAACTGAGATGGCTGAGTCTGCAGAGCTGTTCAGTCACACTATAGCCTGGGAATCAGAGGTCTGCTCCCAAGCTACAGTGAGTACAGAACAGGAAATGGTCTGCAGTGATGCCCAGAACCTTTGTGACTCAGATTCAGGCCGTGAGGACCAAGTTTCTGAGCATAATGTTGACCCTTTGTCACAAACTGTAACACCTGTGGTTATAGACAATGAGGAACATACTGATGAAGATGAGACGCAGATACCCGATTGGGATGACAACTTAAATATTCGGTCAGGGCAAGAAGAGGCTCGGTCTGAGGGGGAGGGGAGTGCAAACACAACAATTGATGATGACGTTCTAGATCCCACCTACTGTCAACCCCCAGTCAGGCACTCGAGGAGGTCAACAGAGGCGGTGGAGGAGGATGCAACCGACGACGAAGTTACCTTGCACCTTCCTGGACAGAGTCGGAGCACTGGTAGCACGTCTACAACTGCATCCTCAGCCACCACTCTGCCTATGAGCATTATTCGGGGTGGATCAACAGGTCGCATGGCCTCTAAGCCTTGCCTAGCCTGGTCCTTTTTTCACATCGAAAAAGATCGCCCAACTCATGTGATATGTAACATTTGTCATGATTCTGTTAGTAGAGGTCAAAACCTCAGCAGTTTGACAACTTCTTCCATGAATCGTCACATGACTAAATATCATAAGTCCCGGTGGGAAGCTCACCGTGCTGCAATGCGGCCTAGCGGAGCGAACCATCCACCGCTCGCCCCTTCCAGTGCATCCGCGCGCTCTTCATCTTCTAGGACTGTGGGGACAGCTGTCACACCTGTTTTTCCACGCAAAACTTCCACCACTGTAACCGCAACAGGCAGTTTGCTTGTAAGGTCGTCAGTTGGTTTGGAAGGGGAAACAAGTGAGTGTGTACAGCTCTCTCAGACATCGATAGCACCAACGTTGGATGAAGGCAACATCATGTCTCCGCCTGCACTTTCCTCACAAACCAGCATTTTTCCAGGGACACCCTACTCAACACCGTCTACACACAGCAGCCAGATCTCTGTCCCTCAGATGTGGTCAAATAAAAGGCCACTTCCTCCGACCCATGACAAAGCTAAGAGGTTGACTCTATCCCTCTGTAAGCTGTTGGCTACTGAAATGCTGCCTTTCCGCCTAGTGGACACACAGGATTTTAGAGACCTTATGTCTGTCGCTGTGCCCCAGTACCAGATGCCTAGTCGCCACTACTTCTCTAAGAAAGGTGTGCCCGCGCTACACCAGCATGTCGCACACAACATCACCGCTTCCTTGAGAAACTCTGTGTGTGAACGGGTGCATTTCACCACCGATACTTGGACCAGTAAGCATGGACAGGGACGTTACATGTCGCTGACTGGGCACTGGGTAACTATGGTGATAGATGGTGAAGGGTCTGCTGCACAAGTCTTGCCGTCCCCACGACTTGTGTGTCAATCCTCTGTCTGTCCAAGTTCCGCCACTGCTTCTGCATCCTCCACCTCATCTGGGTCCTCCACCTCCGCCCCAAGCCTGCCTGGTCAGGCCACCAGCGTTCTCACTGCGCAGAAGGAATCACGCACCCCTCATTACTATGCTGGCAGCAGAGCGCAACGGCATCAGGCGGTCTTTAGCTTGACATGTCTTGGTAATAAGAGTCACACAGCTGAGGAATTGTGGTCAGCTCTGCGGTCCGAGTTTAATAAATGGTTGTCTCCACTCAACCTGCAGCCTGGTAAGGCCGTGTGTGACAATGCTGCAAACCTGGGTGCGGCCCTTCGCCTGGGCAAGGTGACACACGTACCTTGTATGGCTCAAGTGTTGAACCTTGTCGTGCAGCAATTTTTAACACACTATCCCGGCCTAGATGGCCTTCTGAACAGGGCACGAAAACTGTCTGCTCACTTCCGCCGTTCAAGCGCCGCAGCTGAGCGACTTGCATCGCTCCAGAAGTCTTTCGGCCTGCCGGTTCATCGCCTGAAATGCGATGTGGCGACACGCTGGAATTCAACTCTCCACATGTTACAGCGACTGTGGCAGCACCGCAGAGCCCTGGTGCAATACGTCATGACGTATAGCCTGGGCCAACGAGATGCAGAGGTGGGGCAGATCACCCTGATGGAGTGGTCTCAGATCAAGGACCTATGCACCCTTCTGCACAGTTTCGACATGGCGACGAATATGTTTAGCTCTGACAATGCCATTATCAGCATGACGATTCCAGTCATTTACATGCTGGAGCACACGCTAAACACTATTCGGAGTCAGGGGGTGGGACAACATGAAGGGGAGGAACTACAGGAGGATTCATATGCGCAAGGGACAACAACATCACCAAGGTCCAGACGTTCATCATCACCAACGCAGCAGGCATGGGACCATGGGGGACAGGGATCGACAAGGGCGCATAGTAGCAGGCGAAATGTTGAGCAAGGTGCAGGAGAACATGAAGAAATGGAGGACGAACTGTCCATGGACATGGAAGACTCAGCGGATGAGGGAGACCTTGGTCAAATTTCAGTTGAAAGAGGTTGGGGTCAGATGTCAGAGGAAGAAAGAACGGGTAGCACCTCTATGCCACAAACACAGCGTGGACTTGGTCCGCATGGCTGCGCAAGACACATGAGTGCCTTTTTGTTGCACTACCTCCAACATGACAGTCGTATTGTCAAAATTAGAAGTGATGATGACTACTGGATTGCCACACTATTAGATCCCCGGTACAAGTCCAAATTTTGTGACATAATTCCAGCCATAGAAAGGGACGCACGTATGCAGGAGTATCAGCAGAAGCTGTTACTAGATCTTAGCTCGGCTTTTCCACCAAACAACCGTGCAGGTGCAGGGAGTGAATCTCCCAGTTGTAACTTGACAAACATGGGACGGTCTCGTCATCTTCAACAGTCTACCCGTACCAGTAGGACCGTAGTCAACGGCTGGAGAGGATGATACAGGAGTATCTCCAAATGAACATCGATGCCATGACTGTGCAACTGGAGCCTTGCTCCTTTTGGGCTTCAAACCTAGAAAAATGGCCAGAGCTCGCAACTTACGC
>NW_027442449.1:0-116227 GCF_048569485.1 Anomaloglossus baeobatrachus | reverse complement strand
AACAGATAGATATAGATATATACGTATCTAATCCGGCACCCTAGGGGGACCAGCACCGGGTGACCGGTGTGGCTTACCGACCGCTAACGAGCGGTGTGTGTCCTCCAGATTCCCTGCCTTGGATCCCCCGGAGATGCAGAGCTGTTCACTGAGAATCCTCCACCGGCAGAATGCCAAAAAATGGCTGCCGGAGCTCTCAGGGCAGGAGTGGAGCCGTGGGCGGCGCCAGAAAAGTGCGGGAATCTGGGGTCCCCACAGTGATCAGTGAGGGGGGAGGAAACATGCAGGATGCTCCAGCCCTCACATCCGACGTCAGGTCGGTAATCCCGCCCTTACCCCTGACAGGCAGGCCCGGGGGCGGGATTTTTGCGACTAGGCCGCGATGAAGCCGGGGACTAAATTTGAGACCGCGCCCGACAAGCAGGCACGGTCGGCGCGGAAGTCCACCGGCCTCTGAATTCAGCAGCCACCGTGGCTTCCGGGAAGAAGGTGCGCTCCCTGCACAGTCCCCTATGGGGACACAGAGTACCTTAGAGTTGCAGGGCCCGGTCCCTGAGGTTGAAGAGGCTCCGGTCCGGCAGGGTCCCACAGGGGCTGCAGATGGAGCACGGTCCCAGTAAATGGATGACCGCTTAGGATCCCACTTCTCCCAGAGCCGCATAAGGGATGGTGAAGGAGACGGCATGTGGCTCCAGCCTCTGTACCCACAATGGGTACTTCAACCTTAACAACACCGCCGACGTAGTGGGGTGAGAAGGGAACATGCCGGGGGCCCCGTGGGGGCCCTCTTTTCTTCAACCGACATAACTAAAATGAGAATGCATGAGTGGATGTGTGCCTCCTTCCACACAAAGCATAAAACTGAGGAGCCCGTGATCCACGGGAGGGTGTATAGGCAGAGGGGAGGGGTTACACTTTTTAAAGTGTAATACTTTGTGTGGCCTCCGGAGGCAGAAGCTATACACCCAATTGTCTGGGTCTCCCAATGGAGCGACAAAGAAAGGTTGGTACATAAAATGAGAATAATGGGGATAGGGGAAAATATGTGTAACTGGGTTAAAAACTGGCTCAGTGATAGGAAACAAAGGGTGGTTATTAATGGTATGTACTCGGACTGGGTCTCAGTTCATAGTGGGGTACCACAGGGGTCAGTATTGGGCCCGCTTCTTTTCAACATATTTATTAATGACATTGTTGGAGGCATGCGGAGTAGAATTTTAATATTTGCAGATGATACTAAACTCTTCAGGGTAATCAATACAGAGGAGGATAATTTTATATTACAGGGAGAATTATGCAAATTGGAGGATTGGGCTGAGAAGTGGCAATTGAAGTTTAATGTAGATAAATGTAAGGTCATGCACTTGGGTAGAGGAAATAAAAATTATAATTATGTACTTAATTGTAGAACACTGGGTAAAACAGACACAGAAAAAGACTTGGGTGTATGGGTGGATGGTAAACTTAACTTTGGTGGTCAGTGTCAGGCAACTGCTGCCAGGGCTATTAAAATAATGGGATGTATTAAAAGAGGTATAAGTGTTCATGAAAAAAATATAGTTCTACCTCTGTACAAGTCACTAGTGTGACCGCACTTAGAATACTGTGTACAATTCTGGTCACCGATATATAAAAAGGACATAGCTGAACTGGAGAGGGTGCAGAGAAGAGCGAACAAGATTATTAGAGGGTGGGCTGCAATACCAAGAAAGGTTATTAAACTTGGGGTTATTTAGTTTGGAAAAACGAAGCCTTAGGGGGGATCTAATCACAAAGTATAAATATATGAGGGGACAGTACAGAGACCTTTCCAAAGATCTTTTTACACCTAGGCCTGCGACTGGAACACGGGGGCATCCGCTACGTCTTGAGGAAAGAAGGTTTAATCATAATCAAAGACGAGGATTCTTTACTGTACGGGCAGTGAGACTATGGAACTCTCTGCCGCATGATGTTGTAATGAGTGATTCACTACTAACATTTAAGCAGAGCCTGGATGCTTTTCTTGAAAAATGTGATATTACCAGTTATGTATATTAGATTTTATGACAGGGTGTTGATCCAGGGAACTAGTCTGATTGCCGTATGTGGAGTCAGGAAGGATTTTTTTTCCCCATTGGAACTTGTTTGCCACATTGGGGTTTTTTTGCCTTCCTCTGGATCAACATGTTAGGCTACGGGTTGAACTAGATGGACTTAGGCGGGCTTTGCACGTTGCGACATCACAAGCCGATGCTGCGATGTCGCACGCGATAGTCCCCGCCCCTGTCGCAGGTACGATATCGTGTGATAGTTGGCGTAGCGAAAATTATCGCTACGCCAGCTTCACACGCACTCACCTGCCCTGCGACCGTCGCTGTGGCCGGCGACCCGCCTCCTTCCTAAGGGGGCGGGTCGTGCGGCGTCATAGCGATGTCACACGGCAGGCAGCCAATAGCGGCGGAGGGGCGGAGATGAGCAGGATGTAAACATCCTGCCCACCTCCGTCCTTACGCATATCCTACGGAAGCCTCGGTGACGGCCGTAGGAGATGTTCCTCGCTCCTGCGACTACACACACAGCGATGTGTGCTGCCGCAGGAGCGAGGAACAACATCGAACTGTCGCGTCAGCGTAATTATGGATTACGCCGACGCTGCACCGATGATACGATTACGACGATTTTGCGCTCGTTAATCGTATCATCTAGGCTTTACACAGTACGATGTCGCATGCGATGCCGGATGTACGTCACTTTCAATTTGACCCCACCGACATCGTACCTGCGATGTCGTAGTGTGCAAAGCCCACCTTAGAGTCTCCCTTCAACCTTAAAAAAACTATGATACTATGATACTAGGGGGACTAGGTAAATAAAAAAAGTTAAAAAATAAGTTGTAAACAATAAAAAAAAAATAAAAAACAAAAGTTTAAATCACTCCCCATTTGCCCCACTGAAAATCAAAGGGTTAAAAAAATAAAAAATATAAACTTATTTGGAATCGCCGAGTTCAGAAATGCCCTATGTATTAAAATATAAAATCAATTAACCTGATAGGTAAACGGCATAGCAGCAAAAAAACCCTTCCAAACGCCAAAGTTAAGTTTTTTGGTCATCGCAAATTTTAAGCAAAATGCTATAACAGGGGGTCAAAACGTAGCATCTGCGGAAAAATGGGAACACTACGAGTCGCAGAAAATGGTGCAAACAGTGAACACATTTTTTGGGACAAACTTTTGAAATATTTTAATCACTTAGATAAGGGGTGAGGAACCACCGTCCCACGATGACTTTTTCTGCGGCCTCCGGGGACATTACAGGTAACCGCAGTTCTCTGTCAGCACTTGCGCTCTTGCCAGCCGCCGTTCCTTTAAATCCATGTCCGTGATGCGAGGAAGCGCACTCACTCTGCGTAGATGCTAGAATGTACGGGCTTCTTCCAGATCCTGATTGCAGCCCGTACTAGAATGTAGGGGCTCTTTTTGGGACCTGACTGCATCCTGTACATTCTAGGCTCAACCATGACCTATGCTAGCGTGCTCAGGGCTTACCGTGTGGGAGGGGTAAGCAGCGCGCTGTGCTCCTGTCACAGAAGAGGCGCAGCAGATGCCTCCCTGCTGTACATGCCTCCCGGACCTGTGCTGTGTGAGTCCTCCCTCCAGTACTGTGAGTACGCCACCTATCGCTGTCCCCCCCTGTCCAGAGCTGTGTACCCCCTAGTACTGTGTGTATCCCCTCAGTGCTGTGTAACCCGTGCAACCTCCTAGTGCTGTCAGTGCTGCCACATAGTGCTCTCCATGCTGCCTCCTTGTGCTGTCCATGCTGCCACCTAGTGCTCTCCGAGCTGCCACCTAATGCTCTCCGAGCTGCCACCTAGTGCGCTCCGTGCTGCCACTTAGTGCTCTCCGCGCTGCCTCCTAGTGCTCTTCATGCTGCCTCTTCGTGCTCTCTATGCTGCCTCTTCGTGCTCTCTATGCTGCCACCTAGTGCTCTTTGTGTTACCTCCTAGTGCTCTCCGTGCTGCCACCTAGTGTTGTCCAGGATGCCACCTACTGCCGTTCGTGCTGCCACCTAGTGCTGTCCATTGTGCCACCTAGTGCTGTCCGTTGTGCCACCTAGTGCTGTTCATGCTGCCATCTAGTGCTGTCTGTGCTGCCGACAGTGCTATCCGCGTCCAGCATCTCCTGTGATGTATACACCCCTCCTGTGATATATACACCCTCAGTCCCTCCTTTGATGTGTATGCCCCAGCCCCTCTTGTGATGTGTATGCCCCAGCCCCTCCTGTGATGTATATGTCCCCAGCCTCTCCAGACCGAGACAAACCTGAAAAAGCAGTTGTCAGAAGGAACATGATTAATATCACTAAATACCAGAGCCGCAACAAAGATCAGAGGTTAGAGGTGGTAACTAGGGATGGACGAACCCGAACTGTAAAGTTGGGGGTGCGTACCGAATACATGGTGTTCGTGCACACGACCCCGAACACGAGCTTTCTGGGACGTTCAGAGTGATGAAGCAGAGTTGACATTGTTCATTGCTCTCTCTGCTTCTCACTGTATAGACTGTCTGTACAGAGTGATGAAGCAGAGTTGACTTTGCGCTTTGCTTCTCACTGTGTTTAGATTGTGTCTGTGCACAGTGATGAAGCAGAGTTGACATTGCGCTTTGCTTCTCACTGTGTAAAGACTGTGTCTGTGCAAGTGATGAAGCAGAGTTGACTTTGCTGTCCCAGTGGATTACGTCAGACTAAGGATTTTTTTATAATAAAGACAGATTCTCTAAAGTTTTTTTTGTTTTATTTCTAGTAAAAAAAAATTCTCTTTGTTGTGTTTTTTTTTTACTGTTTCCTAGAAATTCATGGTGGCCATGTCTAATTTGGCGTGACACAATGAATTTCGGGCTTAGTACTATCTGAGAAAACAAAGCTGGTAATAACCCCTTTATTACCCAATAAACCACCGTCATCATGGCCGCTGGACGAGCCGTGTAAAGCGCTTGGAAACGGCACTAAGGAACAATGTGCCATTTCAAGGGGTGGCTTTGGGCTGCCGAGATTCCCAGCCCCCAGCTGCCTGGCTTTATCTGACTGACAATCAAAATACGGCAGGAGCCCACGCATTTTTTTTTAATTATTTTTTTTATAAAAAAAATAATGGGCTTCTCTGTATTTTGATTGCCAGCCAAGGTAAATCAGGCAGATGGGGGTGGTAGCCCCTAGCAGTCTGCTTTATCTGCTCTGAGAATGAAAAATACCGCGCAGCACTATGTCATTTTTTTAATGATTTATTTATTTTTACAGTACTGTGATGTCAGGCAATCAAAATACAGAGAAGCCCATTTTTTTTTTTAGTTATTTAAATAAATAATATTAAACAATATTAAATAGTATTGCTGCAGATGGTGTCAATGTGCATCGGTCAACAATACAGTGCACGTTGCACACGTTGCACAAGGAGAAGCTGTATGGGAGAGTCATGCGAAAGAAGCCAGTTCTGCAAGCCCGCCACAAACAGAGTCGCCTGAGGTATGCAAAAGCACATTTGGACAAACCAATTACATTTTGGAAGAAGGTCCTGTGGACTGATGAAACAATGATTGAGTTGTTTGGTCATACAAAAAGGCGTTATGCATGGAGGCAAAAAAACACGACATTCCAAGAAAAGCACTTGCTACCTACCCACAGTAAAATTTGATGAAGGTTCCATCATGCTTTGGGGCTGTGTGGCCAATGCCGGCACCGGGAATCTTGTTAAAGTTGAGGGTCGCATGGATTCAACTCAGTATCAGCAGATTCTTGACAATAATGTGCAAGAATCAGTGACGAAGTTGAAGTTACGCAGGGGATGGATATTTCAGCAAGACAATGATCCAAAACACCGCTCCAAATCTACTCAGGCATTCAAGCAGAGGAACTATTACAATGTTCTGGAATGGCCATCCCAGTCCTCAGACCTGAATATCATTGCAAATCTGTGGGATGATTTGAAGCGTGCTGTCCATGCTCGGCGACCATCAAACTTAACTGAACTGGAATTGTTTTGTAAACAGGAATGGTCAAATATACCTTCATCCAGGATCCAGGAACTCATTAAAAGCTACAGGAAGTGACTAGAAGCTGTGATTTTTGCAAAAGGAGGATCTACAAAATATTTATATCACTTTTATGTTGAGGTGCCTATACTTTTGCAGCGGTCAAATTATGTTTAAATGCGGATTGCACATTTTCTGTTAGAACAATAAACCTCATTTCAATCCAGAAATATTACTCAGTCCATCAGTTATTAGATATATGAAACTGAAATAGCTGTTGCAAAAACCCAAATTGTTATAAAGAAAAAAGGTTAACATTAATAGGGGTGCCCAAACTTTTTCATATGACAGTATTTAAGGCCCTTGCGCAACTTGAGTCATTAGATTTATAGATTGGACACAATGACTCCTATTGGGCTCAATGAGAGCTTTGGCTGCTTTCTTTAATTGGGTATTTTTATGTGGTGTGAGAATGGGACTGTTTGTGTTAAAATTATTTTTAATTGTTTTTTTTATCGATAATTTAGAGATGTGTATATGCTAAAACCATACCTGCGGTGGTCTGCAAAGTTTTAGGTACTTCACTCGACCCGCTCAGTGACTTAGATGTTGACTTTGATTGGGTCTTCTCCCTGAATGAAGTGCCTATGAGAAAATAAGAAAAAAGCAAAGTGAAGAAAACCACTGTGCAACAATTTCATTATAGTTAGGATACAACTAATATTTAATACATTTACTTAATAATTTTGTTTTTTGAATTTCTTGATTTTGCTTGCCTTCTGGCATGTCATTTTTAATTTTACATATCATATTTCTGTTTAAACAACAATATGAGCACTATGCACTTTTTGTTTGTCTATTGACTAGTGATGGATGGACTCGGACTGTAAAAGACAGCTTTCAATCTAGATGCACATGCTGTCTGCATCTAGATTGGTGTAAAAATAAATAAATTAAAAAAATGGCGTAGGGTCGCCCCAACAAGGACAAGGCATACAGCTGCAGGCAGCCCCCAACTTTGCACGTTATCATGGCTGTGTATCAAAATAAAAGGAACCGCATGCGGCTTTTAAAAATAAAAAATATTTCAATAAATATTTTTTTAAAAAATGTTCTGCGGTCCTTCCTTCTCCCCTCTTTTGATACCCAGTCATGATAAGCGGACAGCTGGGAGCTGGTATTCTCAGGATGGATCGGCCCATGGTTATTGTGGCCCCCCCCAGCCTAAAAATAGCAGCCCACAGACACCCAGGATTATCACATTCATTATATGTGACAATGTCGGCACTTTACCCGACTCTTTCCAATTGCCCTGGTGCAGTGGCAAATGGGGTAATAAGGCCTGTGCATTACAGTACTTTGATCTGCCCTCAGCAGGGCAGATCAAAGTTTGTCTGCTCAGGACCGCAATGTCAGCTTGTGTGGATGATGTAGACGCATCATCCCCACTCGATTGGGAAGAAGGAGGCCGAATATCGCAGCAGAGAGGGTGCGTGGGACCCGAAAGAGGAGGCGCCTCACTGGAGAGCAGCGATACCCATCGAACCAGACCACCCTCTAGGTGAGTATTATACAAGTGTTTTTTACGTTATACAGAGCGGCCTTGGCTCTTTTATACAGTATTCAAGAATGCTCTATATAACAACTCAGTGGTATTGGCCTCAGCTTATAGTCCCTAAATCTGGTGACAGGTTCCCATTAAAAAAAAATCGGAGGAACACAAACTTACAAAATAAATCACCAACATACATGTGCTTCTAAGGGCGTGATTTATTACGCCCATTATCTGTGCCAGAAAGTCTACATTTCTGACCAGCAGAAATTATAAAGCGATCAGACGGTTAATGCTTATAGTCCACTAGGTGCTCTATTAAAATAAAAAAAAGTTAAAAAATAAGTTTTAAAAAAATTTAAAAAAATTAAAAAACAATTAACAGTATAAATCAATCCCCATTAGCCCCACTGAAAATCAAAGGTTAAAAAAAAAGAAGGGAATTTTGTTTACTTACCGTAAATTCCTTTTCTTCTAGCTCCAATTGGGAGACCCAGACAATTGGGTGTATAGCTTATGCCTCCGGAGGCCACACAAAGCACTACACCAAAAGTGTAAAGCCCCTCCCCTTCTGCCCATACACCCCCCGTGCATCACGGGCTCCTCAGTTTTGGTGCAAAAGCAAGAAGGAGGAAAAAATTATAAATTGGTTTAAAGTAAATTCAATCCGAAGGAATATCGGAGAACTGAAACCATTCAACATGAACAACATGTGTACACAAAGAACAACAGCCCGAAGGGAACAGGGGCGGGTGCTGGGTCTCCCAATTGGAGCTAGAAGAAAAGGAATTTACGGTAAGTAAACAAAATTCCCTTCTTCTTTGTCGCTCCATTGGGAGACCCAGACAATTGGGACGTCCAAAAGCAGTCCCTGGGTGGGTAAAATAATACCTCGTAATAGAGCCGTAAAACGGCCCCTTCCTACAGGTGGGCAACCGCCGCCTGAAGGACTCGCCTACCTAGGCTGGCATCTGCCGAAGCATAGGTATGCACCTGATAGTGTTTCGTGAAAGTGTGCAGGCTCGACCAGGTAGCCGCCTGACACACCTGCTGAGCCGTAGCCTGGTGCCGCAAAGCCCAGGACGCACCCACGGCTCTGGTAGAATGGGCCTTCAGCCCTGAGGGAACCGGAAGCCCAGAGGAACGGTAGGCTTCGAGAATTGGTTCCTTGATCCACCGAGCCAGGGTTGATTTGGAAGCCTGTGACCCTTTACGCTGGCCAGCGACAAGGACAAAGAGTGCATCCGAGCGGCGCAGGGGCGCCGTACGAGAAATGTAGAGTCTGAGTGCTCTCACCAGATCCAACAAGTGCAAATCCTTTTCACATTGGTGAACTGGATGTGGACAAAGAGAAGGTAAGGAGATATCCTGATTGAGATGAAAGGGGGATACCACCTTAGGGAGAAATTCCGGAACCGGACGCAGAACCACCTTGTCCTGGTGAAACACCAGGAAAGGAGCTTTGCATGACAGTGCAGCTAGCTCAGACACTCTCCGAAGTGATGTGACTGCTACTAGGAAGACCACTTTCTGCGAAAGGCGTGAGAGAGAAATATCCCTCATTGGCTCGAACGGTGGTTTCTGAAGAGCCATCAGTACCCTGTTCAGATCCCAGGGTTCTAACGGGCGCTTGTAAGGAGGGACGATGTGACAAACCCCCTGCAGGAACGTGCGTACCTGTGGAAGTCTGGCTAGGCGCTTCTGAAAAAACACAGAGAGCGCAGAGACTTGTCCCTTAAGGGAGCCGAGCGACAAACCCTTTTCCAATCCGGATTGAAGGAAGGACAGAAAAGTGGGTAAGGTAAATGGCCAGGGAGAAAAGCCCTGAGCAGAGCACCACGACAGGAATATCTTCCACGTCCTGTGGTAGATCTTGGCGGACGTTGGTTTCCTAGCCTGTCTCATAGTGGCAATGACCTCTTGGGATAACCCCGAAGACGCTAGGATCCAGGACTCAATGGCCACACAGTCAGGTTGAGGGCCGCAGAATTCAGATGGAAAAGCGGCCCTTGAGACAGCAAGTCTGGTCGGTCTGGTAGTGCCCACGGTTGGCCGACCGTGAGATGCCACAGATCCGGGTACCACGACCTCCTCGGCCAGTCTGGAGCGACGAGGATGGCGCGGCGGCAGTCGGCCCTGATCTTGCGTAACACTCTGGGCAACAGTGCCAGAGGAGGAAACACATAAGGGAGTTGAAACTGCGACCAATCCTGAACTAAGGCGTCTGCCGCCAGAGCTCTGTGATCTTGAGACCGTGCCATGAATGCCGGGACCTTGTTGTTGTGCCGGGACGCCATTAGGTCGACGTCCGGAATGCCCCAGCGGCAACAGATCTCCTGAAAAACGTCCGGGTGAAGGGACCATTCCCCTGTGTCCATGCCCTGGCGACTGAGAAAGTCTGCTTCCCAGTTTTCTACGCCCGGAATGTGAACTGCGGATATGGTGGAGGCTGTGGCTTCCACCCACAGCAGAATCCGCCGGACTTCCTGGAAGGCTTGCCGACTGCGTGTCCCGCCTTGGTGGTTGATGTATGCCACCGCTGTGGAGTTGTCCGACTGAATTCGGATCTGTTTGCCTTCCAGCCACGGCTGGAACGCCTTTAGGGCAAGATACACTGCCCTTATCTCCAGAACATTGATCTGAAGGGAGGACTCTATCTGAGTCCAAGTACCCTGAGCCCTGTGGTGGAGAAAGACCGCTCCCCACCCTGACAGGCTCGCGTCCGTCGTGACCACCGCCCAGGATGGGGGCAGGAAGGATTTCCCCTTCGACAGAGAATTGGGGAGAAGCCACCACTGAAGGGAAGCCTTGGCTGCCCGCGAAAGGGAGACGTTCCTGTCGAGGGACGTCGACTTCCTGTCCCATTTGCGGAGAATGTCCCATTGAAGTGGGCGCAGGTGAAACTGCGCAAAAGGAACTGCCTCCATTGCTGCTACCATCTTCCCTAGGAAGTGCATGAGGCGCCTCAGAGGGTGTGACTGGCCTTGAAGGAGAGATTGCACCCCTGTCTGTAGTGAACGCTGTTTGTTCAGCGGAAGCTTCACTATCGCTGAGAGAGTATGAAACTCCATGCCAAGATATGTCAGTGATTGGGCCGGTGTCAGATTTGACTTTGGGTCAGTGGAACCTGCCGGTAGTATGGCTGCACATGAGGTACAGGTTGCAAAGTACGCCTGTGCTTTGGCACCCTTGCTTTTTGCAGACGACATGCTGTTGTCTCCTCTGAGAACAATCCAGGAGGGTATATAGCCAAAAATCAACAGAGCGACCGGACAGTGCAAATGTATAGCCTATAAGCCTATATATATATATACACTTCGGTACTCAGTGGGGCCAGCACCACAGGTGCTGCTTACCGACCGCTCAGAGCGGTTGTGTGATCACCAGATTCCCTGCCTGGGTCTCCCTGTGTTGTCTCTCCTCTCCAGAGTCTGAATCGCTGACAGAAATGGCTGTCGGCGTTCTGTGGGGAGGAGGGGACCGTGGGCGTGCCCAAGAAAGTGCGGGAATCTAGTGCCCCAGTGTACTGAGTGAGGGGGGAGGAGGATACTAATGTATGCTCCAGCCCTCAGCGCTGACGATCTGTGCAGCGTCCCGCCCTTCCCCTGACTGGCAGGCCTGTGGGCGGGAATATGCGGTACTAGGCCGCAGAAGTCGGGGACTAAAGTTATAAGCGCGGCCGGCATATAAGCGCGGCCGCGCGGTAGTCCCCGGCGCACTAACACACCCAGCAGTGCTGCAATGTGTATTGGCACAAGCGCTCCATGCGCGGTCCACACGGGGACACAGAGTACCTCACAGCGCGGCCGGCGCGGTAGTCCCCGGTGCACTAACACACCCAGCAGTGCTGCAGTGTGTATGGCACAAGCGCTCCATGCGCGGTCCCCACGGGGACACAGAGTACCTCTCAGTAGCAGGGCCTTGTCCCTGACGATACCCGGCTCCTGTCCAGCAGATTCCCCAGGGGCTGCGGAGGGAGCACGGTCTCATGTGCCTGGAGACCGATTAGATCCCACTTCACCCAGAGCCCATTAAGGGATGGGGAAGGAAAACAGCATGTGGCTCCTGCCGTGTACCCGCAATGGGTACCTCAACCTTAACAACACCACCGACCAGAGTGGGGTGAGAAGGGAGCATGCTGGGGGCCCTGTTATGGGCCCTCTTTTCTTCCATCCGACCTAGTCAGCAGCTGCTGCTGACTAAGATGTGGAGCTATGCGTGGATGTCAGCCTCCTTCGCACAAAGCATAAAAACTGAGGAGCCCGTGATGCACGGGGGGTGTATGGGCAGAAGGGGAGGGGCTTTACACTTTTGGTGTAGTGCTTTGTGTGGCCTCCGGAGGCATAAGCTATACACCCAATTGTCTGGGTCTCCCAATGGAGCGACAAAGAAATAAAAAGTTTACACTTATTTGGAATCGCCGAGTTCATAATGTACAATCTATCAAAACATAAAATCAATTAACCTGATAGGTAAACGGCGTAGCGGCAAAATAAACCTTCCAAATGCCAGATAAGTTTTCCGGTCGTCGCACATTTTCAGCAAAATGCAATAACAGGGGGTCAAAAAGTAGCATCTGCGCAAAAATGCTACAGTTAAAAATGTCAGCACAAGACGCAAGAAATAAGCCATCAATGAGCCCCATATCCCGAAAAATAAGAACACTACGAGTCACAGAAGATGGTGGAAAAAGTGGACCAGTTTTTTGGGACAAACTTTAAAATATTTTGATCACTTAGATTAAAGTAAACCTATTCATGTTTGGTATCTATGAACTTGTACTGACATGAAGCATCACACCCACACATCAGTTATACCACACAATGAACATGGTGAATAAAGTACCCCACAAACAGTTGTACAATCGCACTGTTTTGCAACTTTTCCGTACTTGTAAATTTTTTGCAGTTTTCCAGTACAATATATGGTAAAACTCATGGTTTTATTTAAAAGATCAATACGTCCTGCAAAAAACAAGTCCTCACATGGCAAGTTTGATGGAAAAATAAAAGTTACAGCTTTCGGAAGAAGGGGAGCAAAAAACAAAAACGGAAAAATCGTCCAGGGGTTAGGGGGTTAAAGGTGGGAGTCCGTGAGCACATCAGGGACATTGAGAAAAAGAGACGGTACACCTAAAAACCCTACCAAAACATTTCCAATTGTACCATAAATCTGACTCAAGCAAATTAATTATAAAGGCCATAGATCAGAGGTTAGAGGTGGTAACCTATTTAAGGCCCTTGCGCAACTTGAGTCACTTTATTTATAGATTGGACACAAGGACTCCTATTGGGCTCAATGAGAGCTTTGGCTGCTTTCTTTAATTGGGTATTTTTATGTGGTGTGAGAATTGGACTGTTTGTGTTAAAACTGTTTTTAATTGTTTTTTTTTATCCATAATTTAGAGATCTGTATTTGCTAAAACCATACCTGTGGTGGTCTGCAAATTTTGAGGTACTTCACTCGACCCGCTCAGTGACTTAGATGTTGACTTTGATTGGGTCTTTTCCCTGAATGAAGTGCCTATGAGAAAATAAGAAAAAAAGATTATTATCTAAGAAAAGTGGAGAAAATCATTGTACAACAATTTCATTATAGTTAGGATACAATTAATATTTACATACAGCTGCAGCCCCCAACTTTGCATGTTATCTTGGCTGTGTATCAAAAAAAAAAGGAACCACATGCGGCTTTTAAAAACAAAAAATATTTAAATAAATAATTTTTAAAAAATGGTCTGCGGTCCTTTATTCCCCCCCATTTTGGTACCAGTCATGATAAGCGGACAGCTGGGAGCTGGTATTCTCAGGATTGGTCGGTCCATGGTTATTATGCCCCCCCAGCCTAAAAATAGCAGACCGCAGCCACCGTGGATTGTCACATTCATTAGATGTGACAATTCCAGCACTTAACCCGACTCTTTCCGATTGCCCTGGTACGGTGGCAATTAGGATTATAAGGGGTGAATAACAGCAGTCATTAACCTTTCCTCGCACTTGTGCATTACAGTATGTTGATCTGCCCTCAGGAGGGCAAATCAAAGTGCGCCTGCGCAGGACCACAATGTCGGCTTGTGTGGATGACGTAGACGCATCATCCCCACTGGACTGGGAAGAAGGAGGCCGAAGATTGCAGCAGAGAGGAGGCGCCGCACTGGAGAGCAGCGACACCCATCGGAACGGACCGCCCCCTAAGTGAGTATTACAAAAGTGTTTTTTTATGTTATACAGAGCATCCTGGGCTTTCATATATAGTATTTTGGAATACTGTATATAAGAACTCAGTGATATTGGCCACAGCCTATAGTCCCCAAATCTGGTGACAGGTTCCCATTAAAAAATCAGAAGGAACACAAACTTACAAAATTAATCACCTACATACTTGTGCTTCTAAGGGCGTGATTTATTACACCCAGTATCCATGCCAGAAAATCTACATAGGAATGACCACAAGGGACTTAACCTCTTACAGACATTGGACGCACTGGGTACGTCCCAGATAATGTCGGTGTAATCACTGTCTGCTGTTGTAATAAGCTGGTGGCGAATCCCGCACTTCTGCTGATTTGAACAGCAGACATGTGTGGCTTACAAGCGCGGGTGGACCCGCTCAAATACTGACAGCGAGATGTAAATGGCTACGGCGGGGAAAATAGCCTTTACCCGCCTCCATCGGAGGCTCCGTAACGCGATCACGAAAAGCCGATGGTTGCCATGGTAGCACACGGTTATGTGATGACTCCTGTCACTATCATAACTCACTTTCTGTTACAGCTGTCTGGCTGTAACAGGAAAGCAGCATTTCAGCTGATGAGAGCTCTGCAGCTCTGACCAGCAGGAATGAAAAAGCGATCAGACGGATAATGCTTATAATCCCCTAGGGGCGACAAGTCAAATAAAAAAAGTTTAAAAAAAAGTTGTAAAAAATAAAATAAAAAACAAAAGTTTAAAATCACTCCCCATTCGCCCCACTGAAAATCAAAGGGTTAAAAAAATAAAAAATATAATCTTTTTTGGAATCGCCGAGTTCAGAAATGCCCACTGTATCAAAATATGAAATCAATTAACCTGATAGGTAAACGGCGTAGCGGCAAAAAAAAACACCTTCCAAACGCCAAAGTTAAGTTTTTTGGTCATCGCAAATTTTAAGCGAAATGCAATAACAGGGGGTCAAAACGTAGCATCTCTGCAAAAATGGTACAGTTAAAAACGTCAGTCAGAGATGCAACAAATAAGCCATAATTGAGCCCCATATACCGAAAAATGAGAACACTGAGTCGCAGAAAATGGCGCGAAGAGGGCACCACTTTTTTGGGACAAACTTTTGAAATATTTTAATCACTTAGATCAAAGTAAACCTATTCACGTTTGGTATCTACAAACTCGTACTGACATGAAGCATCACACCCACACATCAGTTATACCATACAGTGAACATGGTGAATAAAGTACCCCACAAACAGTTGTACAATAATCGCACATTTTTGCAATTTTTCCGTACTTGGAAATTTTTTGCAGTTTTTCAGTACCATACATGGCAAAACTCATGGTTTTATTTAAAAGATCAATACGTCCTGCAAAAAACAAGCCCTCACATGGCAAAATTGACGGAAAAATAAAAAGTTACAGCTTTTGGAAATGGGGAGCAAAAAACAAAAACGGAAAAATCGTCCAGAGGTTAGGGGGTTAAAGGTGGGAGTCCGTGAGCACATCAGGGACATTGAGAAAACAAAGACTCTGCATGAGATGGAACACCTAAAAACCCTACCAAAACATGTCCAATTGTAATATAAATCTGACTCAAGCAAATTAATTATAAAGGCCATAGATCAGAGGTTAGAGGTGGTAACCTATTCAAGGCCATTGCGCAACTTGAGTCATTGGATTTATAGATTGGACACAATGACTCCTATTGGGCTCAATGAGAGCTTTGGCTGCTTTATTTAATTGGGTATTTTTATGTGGTGTGAGAATGGGTCTGTTTGTGTTAAAACTATTTTTAATTGTTTTTTATCCATAATTTAGAGATCTGTATATGCTAAAACCATACCTGAGGTGGTCTGCAAATTTTGAGGTATTTCACTCGACCCGCTCAGTGACTTAGATGTTGACTTTGATTGGGTCTTTTCCCTGAATGAAGTGCCTATGAGAAAATAAGAAAAAAGATTATTATCTAAGAAAAGTGGAGAAAAACATTGCACAACAATTTCATCATAGTTAGGATACAACTAATATTTAATACATTTACGCAATAATTTAGTTTTTTAATTTCTTGACTTTGCTTGCCTTATGGCATGTCATGTTTTATTTTACATATCATATTTCTGCTTACACAACAATATGAGCACTATGCACTTTTTGTTTGTCTATTGACTAGTGTTGGACAGACTCGGACTGTAAAAGACAGCTTTCAATCTAGATGCACATGCTGTCTGCATTTAGATTGGTGTAAAAAAACGGATTTTTGTGTACTCACCGTAAAATCGTTTTCTCTTAGCCATCATTGGGGGCTCAGGACCATGGGTGTTATGCTGCCTATCCATAGGAGGACACTAAGTAGATGCAAAAGCATAGCTCCTCCTCTGCAGTATACACCCCCTGGCCGGGCCAGGCAAGCTCACTTTTAGTACACAAGCAGTAGGAGAAAAAGCCAGTAAAAACTTACCTCAACAGAGGAACATGAGAAAAAAAGAGTCATAAACAAATAAAGTACTGAGAGAACCAAGGCCCAACAGGGAAACAGGGTGGGTGCTGTGTCCCCCAATGATGGCTAAGAGAAAACGATTTTACGGTGAGTACACAAAAATCCGCTTTTCTCTGACACCTCATTGGGGGACACAGGACCATGGGACGTCCTAAAGCAGTCCATGGGTGGGAAACATAAAAGAAGACAACACAACCCAAGGACTAGGAACCAGTCCCAGACAGCCTGGAGCGCCTACTGAGAGAGGTGCTCTACTGCCTTTTGCAGAATTTTCCTACCCAGATTTGCCTCAGTTGAAACCTGGGTATGGACTCTGTAATGCTTTGAAAACGTATGTAGGCTAGACCAGGTCGCAGCCTTACACACCTGTTCCACTGAAGCCTGATGCCGAATGGCCCACGAAGCACCAACTGCTCGCGTAGAATGAGCCCGCAGCCCACTAGGAATGGGCTTGAGTTGCAAGCGGTAGACTTCCTGGATCGCAGAGCGAATCCAGCGAGCCAGCGTCACCTTTGAAGCTGCCTGTCCCTTCTTTGGACCCTCAGGAATGACGAACAAAGAGTCAGTTTTCCTAAAGGGGGCTGTCCTGGATACTTAATATCTGAGAGCTCTGACGAAGGTGTAACAAATGCAGAGACCTTTCCACCCTATGAACCGGGTGTGGACAAAAGGAAGGCAGAACAATGTCCTCGTTCAAATGAAACTGGGTAAGAACCTTTGAAAGGAAATCCGGAAGGGGGCGCAGAACCACCTTGTCCTGGTGAAAGATCAGAAAAGGCTCGCGGCAAGAGAGTGCTGCTAGCTCCGAAACCCGTCTGATGGACGCAATTGCCACCAGGAATGTTACCTTCCAGGACAGAAGAGCAAGGGAGGATTCCTTGAGGGGTTCAAAGGGAGACCTCTGGAGACCATCCAGAACGAGGTTGAGGTCCCATGGTTCCAGCGGCCGTTTGTACGGGGGAACTAGATGGGAAACGCCCTGGAGGAAGGTCTTGACTTGCGGTTTTTGAGCCAGGCGGCATTGGTAGAAGATTGAGAGCGCTGAAACCTGCCCTTTAAGGGAACTGAGAGCCAACCCCACTTGCAAGCCAGACTGTAGAAAGTCGAGAATTCTGGGGATGGCCGGAGGCATAGGCTGGACGTTAGTTTCCCTGCACCATGAAAGGAAGATTTTCCACGTACGGTGGTAAATGCGGGATGAAGCAGGCTTTCGGGCACTGATCATGGTGGAAATAACCGCGGGAGAGAATCCCGCTCTTGTTAATACCCAGGTCTCAATGGCCATGCCGTCAGCTTCAGGGCTCTGGAGTTCTGATGGGAAATGGGCCCTTCGGTCAGCAAGTCTGGGATGTCTGGAAGGCGCCACGGTGCGTCTGTGAGCATTTGTACTAATTCGGCATACCAGGCGCGCCTGGGCCAGTCTGGGGACTCCCTCTGCCTTGATCTTCCTGATTACCCGCGGCAGCAGGGGTAGAGGTGGAAATATGTAAGGCAGGCGGAAGTGGTGCCAGGAGCAGACTAGAGCATCTGCGCCGATGGACTGCGGGTCGCGTGACCTGGCTATGAACGCGGGTACCTTTGCATTCAACCTTGAGGCCATTAGGTCCACGTCTGGTGTGCCCCAGCGAGTGCAGATGTGTAGAAACACATCTGGGTGGAGAAACCATTCTTCGGCGGCCAGGCCTTGGCGACTTAGAAAGTCTGCTGCCCAGTTTTCTACCCCCGGTATGTGTACCGCTGATATCACTGATCCCGTCGATTCGGCCCAGCTGAGGATCTTGTGGGCCTCGAGATAAGCCGCTTTGCTGCGGGTGCCCCCCTGCCGATTGATATAGGCTACAGCTGTCGCATTGTCTGAATGGACTCGAATCTGACGACCCGCTAGCAGAGGGCAGAACGCTCTGAGCGCGAGGAAGATCGCGCGGAGTTCCAGGATGTTTATGGGTAGGAAAGACTCCTGGGGCGTCCAACGTCCTTGAGCAGTGTGGTGCCGGTACACTGCTCCCCAGCCTAGGAGGCTGGCGTCCGTGGTCAGGACCAGCCAGTTCACTGGGAGAAAAGATCTCCCCTTCGATAGGGATGAGGACCGAAGCCACCAGCGGAGTGCGTACCTGACTGAAGGCGTCAGGTGAAGATGTCTGTCCAGGGAGAAGGGGCTCTTGTCCCAGGCCGCTAGAAGGGCTAGGTGCAGTAGGCGGAGGTGCAGTTGAGCAAAGGGTACTGATTCCATAGCCGCCACCATCCTGCCGAGCACCTTCATGCTGAATCGAATGGAGCGAGACGGAGGACGTAGAAGGCAGCGTACCGCTCGTTGAAGAGCGATTGCCTTGTCCTGAGGGAGAAGGATCAAGCCCCGACGGGTGTCCAGGGACATGCCCAGGAAGGTGATGGATCGTGATGGGATCGGGGATGATTTGTCCAGATTCACTAGCCACCCTAAGCGGGATAGGGTGTCCACAGTGATCTGTACGCTGGTTGAGCAGTCGCGGAAGGAGGGGGCCTTGATGAGGAGGTCGTCCAAGTAAGGGAGAACGACTACTCCCCTGGCGTGAAGGACGCTCATGGCGGCCGCCATGACTTTGGTGAAGACCCTTGGTGCGGTGGCAAGGACGAAGGGTAGAGCTACGAATTGAAAGTGGGAGTCCTGAATTGCGAAGCGGAGGAACTTTTGGTGATCTGGGGTGATGGGTATGTGCAGGTACGCGTCCTTGATGTCTATGGAGGCGAGGAATTCCCCTTTGACCATGGATGCAATAATGGACCTTAGGGACTCCATTCTGAATCTCCGTACGTGCACATGTTTGTTTAGGTGTTTGAGGTCCAGGATGGGTCGAACTGACCCATCCTTTTTGGGGACCACAAAGAGGTTGGAATAAAAACCCCCGAACTTCTCGTCGTCTGGGACAGGTATTATAACTCCTGCTGTTTGGAGCGAGTGGATTGCTGAGAAAAAAGCTTTGCGTCGTTTTCGAGTCTTTGGGGGGTTTGAGAGAAAGAACCGACTCGGGGGTCGGGTCCGAAATTCTATGTGGTAACCGGAAGACACAAGGTCTCGCACCCATTTGTCGTCTGAGGCGGCAGCCCAGATGTGTTGAAAGAGCCGCAGTCGACCTCCTATAATGAGTGTGTCTTCCGGGGCGCCGAAGGAGTCATGAGGGGGGAAAACGTCGTGGCCGAGTCTCCCTAGTCCTGGACTGTTTCGGTCTAGGCTGCCATGACAAAGTGGGTTTCGGGGAGCGCTGAGAAGGTCGGTCCCTGCGTAGTCCGCGGCTGGTGGCGGGGACAGCACGGGATGTCGACCAACCAAATGAGTTCCGAAAGGAGTGGAACGAGGACTGTGGACGTCTGGTGAAGGACGTCCTGGACTTCAGCTGGGGGAGGGAGGTACTCTTTCCTCCTGTGGCGTCAGAAATGAACTTGTCCAGACGTTCGCCAAACAATCGGTCTGGAAAAAAGGGAAGGCCCGTGAGAGACTTCTTGGAGGCAGAGTCCACTCGCCATTGTCGGAGCCAGAGTGCTCTAAGGATGGCTATGGTATTTGAGGCGGCAAACGCTGCGCAGGTAGCAGCGTCCATGAAGGCCTGGATGAGGTACTCCGCCGCAGCGGCAATTTGAGCTGTTACCTCTGTGAAGGTATGAGTGAACTGGGATTCCTCAAGTGAAGTGTTAAGGGAGTCTGCCCAGACAGAGATCGCCTTTGCGACCCACACAGAGGCAAAGGAGGGCGAGAGGGAGGAACCCGCAGCCTCAAAAGTAGAGCGGGCGAGGTGCTCCACCTGTCTGTCTGTCGGGTCCTTGATGGAGGAACCATCGGGTAAAGACAGGAGCGTCTTTGTGGTAAGGCGGGAGACCGGGGGGTCGACCGAGGGCGGATCGGCCCAGCCCTTAGGGGCAGGTGAGACAAAAGGGTACCGGGACTCCATGAGTTTTCGGTTACCGAAGCACCTGTCAGACTTCTCCCTTTGCTTTGTGAGGATACCCTGAAACTCTGGGTGATCAGTGAAAACCTTTTTGGGTTTCCTTGCCCTCTTAAAGGAGACCGCATGGTCAGTGGTAGTGGATGGGGGATCCTCCACATGCAGAGTTTGGTTGATTGCTGTTATAAGGGAGTCTATTGCAGTTTGATCATCTGGGGAGGCTAAAACCAAGGAATCCTCCTGGTACAAACAGCATTCTCCCTCCTCCAGCTCTTCAGAAGCCGTGGAGCGTGTGGGAGAGCCTGCCCTGTGTGCTCCCGAGGGAGAGCCCGCTGGAGACACCCGGCCGTGTGCTCTTTTCCTGATCCCTGCAACCGGTGAAGCATGTGCCCGGATTACCTCAGAAGGATCCTCCATAGGGGTTCCTCAGGCTGCGTTCCGTCCAGGGACCCAGAAGGGTGGGGAGGACGACATTGCATAGCCAGAACCAGGTTCTGTGACAGTTTTTCCATGGATTGGGACAGAAACTGTGCCCATTCCGGTGGGCTGGGGGCCCTCGGCTCTGGGCTGACGGTTGCGGCGGTGGTGGCAGGGGGTTCTTGGGGGGCTATAGGGGCACAGGACTCACAGAGAGAAGAGGTGTGTTTACGTGGTAGCTCAGCGTGGCAGGCAGTGCAGGCTGAATAATAGACTATGTGGGCCTTAGTACTCTTAGTGCCCTTAGATTTCTGCATGTTCCTAATAGGAGTATGCCAGGAGGGGGAGCAATGCTCAGCAGAGCTACAATTGAAGCAAGTACCTCACCAGAATCAGCCGATGGCCCTGTCCTCAGGAAGGATAAAGCTCTATGGAGATCTTCCACGCTTTCCTGGGGGGGCGGGGCTTATCGCAGCCGCGGGGGGGGGCTTAGCGCTAAAAGAGCGGGAAAATGAGTCAGTGTGCCCCCCCCTGCTGTGGGTAGTAAAAAAAAAAAACGGCAGGAAGGGAGCTTCTGATAGTTTTCCTCCCTCTCCCTCCAGTCAGCACACAGCTTGTCACTGGTGGTTATCAGCCGGCTTTTCTGCTGGAGCAAATAAACAGAGCAAATAAAACAGCGTGAGTCCCTGAGCCCTGGGCCCACCCCCCCTGCCACCAGGAGATTATCTGCAAGACTTTCTGCAAACAGCAGAACTTCCCCCTCCTCTAGCCAGCAAGCTAGAGAAAAGTTAACACTGTGTGTGAAGGATCCTTGCTCCTTGCACATAATAAATACTGTAAATGTCCTGGGAACCTTCCCTGCAGCGTCTTTTCTCCCTTTGTCTGGGAAACCAGTCAGGTGTGATCTCACCTTAAAACACTGCTTCCGTCCAGGCAGTGAAAATAGCAGAGTCAGCTTGCTGTGTCGGTGTCATATTCAACTCCTGCAAAGAGGGGCTGAGGAATTGGTGCCATCTTCAACTCAGAGCCTGCAAAGAGGGGCTGTGGAATGGGCTATAGGGCACAGGCCTCTACCCTGGGCTTTGGAAAATCGGTGTCTGTGGAACCCGTCGTTCAGCCCAGGATCCAGCGTCGCAGGAGGGGGTACGTGGAGGCGACACTCCACGTTCCCGCCCGCTGATGGTAGTGGGAGATTGGTCCCAAAAGGAAACCGTTGCCCTCAAAAAATAACAAACCTTGAAAGGAAGTGCCTCCTACAGACACTAAGCTGAGAACAATAGAGAAGGGGTTTATGCCGCGCTGTTCATCAGGAAGGAGGACAAAGAGATGGTCAATGTTCCTTTATTGTAGCTTGTGTCTACGCGTTTCAGGAGCTCTGCTCCCTTCATCAGGACATACAGCACAAAAAAAACATATCTCATAGAGATATGTTTTTTTTGTGCTGTATGTCCTGATGAAGGGAGCAGAGCTCCTGAAACGCGTAGACACAAGCTACAATAAAGGAACATTGACCATCTCTTTGTCCTCCTTCCTGATGAACAGCGCGGCATAAACCCCTTCTCTATTGTTCTCTGCTATTAACTACGGGGGCTGCAGCAGATTTCATCTCTACAACATAAGCTTTCATAGTAGTTGTGACTGTCACAACTACTTGAGGTGAGTACATTCCCTCTATTTTCCCCGGATATATACCGGGTAAGACCCTATTGCGCTTTTTCTCTCCACAGTTTACTTCACAGACACTAAGCTAAAACTGAGCTTGCCTGGCCCAGCCAAGGAGTGTATACTGCAGAGGAGGAGCTATGCTTTTGCATCTACTTAGTGTTCTCCTATGGATAGGCAGCATAACACCCATGGTCCTGTGTCCCCCAATGAGGCGTCAGAGAAATAAATAAATTAAAAAAATGGCGTAGGGTCGTCCCAACAAGGACAAGGCATACAGCTGTAGGCAGCCCCCTTTTTTGCATGTTATCGTGGCTGTGTATCAAAATAAAAAGGAACCGCAAGCAGCTTTTAAAAATAAAAAATATTTAAATAAATATTTTTTAAAAAATGGTCTGCGGTCCTCCCCCCTCTCCCATTTTGATACGAAGTCATAATAAGCGGACATCTGGGAGCTGGTATTCTCAGGATTGGTCGGTCCATGGTTATTGTGCCCCCCCAGCCTAAAAATAGCAGTCCACAGCCACCCAGGATTGCCACATTCATTAGATGTGACAATGTCGGCACTTTACCCAACTCTTTCCGATTGCCCTGGTGTGGTGGCAATTAGGGTAATAAGGGGTGAATAACAGCAGTCATTAACGTTTCCTCGCACTTGTGCATTACAGTATTATGATCTGCCCTCAGCAGGGCAGATCAAAGTGCGCCTGCGCAGGACCGCAATATCGGCTTGTGTGGATGACTAGATGAGCGAACCGGTCAAACCCCATAGGAAACAATGGGAGCCAATCACAAACACATAAAAACACATTGCCATAACACTTACCGGTCTCCGCAATCCGTCCTGCACTCTGTCTCCTGCTGCTATTCCATCCGATGATCACTGCGTCCTCCTGGTAACCAGCAGTGATGACAGGACCTATCGTGACGTCAAAATAGCCATGTGACCAGTCACGTGTCTGTTATCTCATTGGCTACAGACTGGTCACATGACTATGACGCGTCATGTAGGACTTTTCAGTGCATCTCTCCAGTACACGGTGATCGTTTGTGTATCTCCATGTGCCGGCGACATGCTCTGGCACGCGATCGGGTTCCCAGTCTGCTTCCCCGTTCCGTTATAAACCAGCTGCCACAGCCGGTCAATAACGGAGATCACCGTTGCTATAGCAACGCGCCTGTCAGTGGTGACGTCACCACTTACAGGCAGCAGCTCCTTCTCACTCGCGGAGTGAAAAGAAAACACTGCACGGGGAACAACACCGCCTTCTTCCAATGCAGCGCTGCTGATGGAGCAGAGCTGCATGTGTTGAAGGAGAAAGAAGACAGAAGACCATGGATCGTGGAGGGATAAGAGGGAGTAATAAACATGGAGTCTCTAATGTGTCTGTGTATTTATTTCTATTAAAGTATTTTTTCTCTGTGTGGTGTCTTTTTTTAACCCTTTATTGGAGATTCTTAATGCCTGGGTCAAACTTGCCTGACATTAAGAATCTCTGGCTTAATACTAGCTAGTAAAACAAAGCTAGTATTAACTCATGATGAATACCCAGCAAGCCACCGTCACCAGGGCTGTTTGAAGAGTTGGATACAGCGCCAGATGATGGTGCTTCTATGAGAGCGCCATTTTCTGGGGCGGCTGCGGACTGTAATTCGCAGCAGAGGCGCCCAGAAAGCTCGGGCTAACCTGTGTTGCGGTTTCCAATCCCCAACTGCCTAGTTGTACCTGGCTGGACACAAAAATTGGGCGAAGCCCACGTCATTTCTTTTTTTTAATTTCGTTAAATAATTAAAAAAAATGTGCTTCCCTATATTTTTAGTTCCCAGCCGAGTACAAATAGGCAGCTGGGGGCAGCCCGTAGCTGCCTGCTGTACCTGGCTAGCATCCAAAAACATGTCGAAGCCCACGTCATTTTTTTTGGTGGGCAAAAAACTCCTGCATACAGTCCTGGATGGAGTATGCTGAGCCTTGTAGTTCTGCAGCTGCTGTCTGCTCTCCTGCATACACTAGTGAATGGAGCATGCTGAGCCTTGCCGTTCTGCAGCTGCTGTCTGCTCTCCTCCATACAGACAGACAGCAGCTGCAGAACTACAAGGCTCAGCATACTCCATCCAGGACTGTATCCAGGACTTTTTGCCCCTCAAAAAATTTATTTGGGCTTCGCCATATTTTTGTATGCTAGCAAGGTACAGCAGGCACCTACGAGCTGCCCCCAACCCCCAGCTACCTATTTGTACCCGGCTGGGAACCAAAAATATAGGTAATTCCTTTATTAATTATTTCATGAATTTCATGAAATAATTCAAAAACAAATGACGTGGGCTTCACCATATTTTTGTGTCCAGCCAGGTACAGCTAGGCAGCTGGGGATTGGAATCCACAACACAGGTTGGCCTGAGCTTTCTGGTCCCCTCTGCTGCGAATTGCAGTCTGCAGCCGCCTCAGAAAATGGCGCTTTCATAGAAGCGCCATCATCTGGCACTGTATCCAACTCTTCCAACAGCCCTGGTGACGGTAGCTTGCTGGGTAATAATGGGGTTAGGGCTAGCTGTATATTATCAACTGGCCCTAAGCCTGAAATTCATGGTGTCACGCCAATATTAGACATGGCCACCATGAATTTCTAGTACCGATAAAAAGAACAACAACACACAGAAAAATATTGTTATTAGAAATAAAACACAACACAATTAGTGACTCAATCTTTATTGAAATAAAGAACCCCCCTCCGCAGTAATCCTGGGTCAAGGGTCCCGAGCCGTCCAATCCGGATCCAATATCATCTGATCGATTTGCTGGAAGGCAAAGCGATCAGATGATGTTTCAGGTTCAAGGGACTGAATCACATGACACAGTAGCTGATTGTATAAACGGCTTTTATACAATCAGCTGATGCATCAGTGCAAAAAAAAAAAAAAATACACACTTCAGTGCAGACTCCTGTCTGACAGCATCAGCTGATAGTTTAGCTGGCCGGGCGGTAAAAAGCCGGCCTCACCGCTTGACTTATAGTGTCAGCTGATTCCGTCAGGTGACCGCATCAGCTGATCATCGCCAGGTCTGAGAAAGAGAGAGAGAGAAGAGAGAGTAAGAGAGAGAGAAGAGAGTAAGAGAGAGAAAGAGAAAGACGCAAAAGAGGAGAAAGAAGAGAAAGAGAGAGAGAGAAAGAAGAGAAAGAGAAAGTTGATAAAGAAGAGAAAGAAAGGAGAGAGAGAAAGGAGAGAAAGAAAGGAGAGAGAGAGAGAAAGGAGAGAGAAATAAAGGAGAGAGAGAAAGAGAAAGAGAGAAGGAAGAGAAAGAGAGAGAAAGAAGAGAGAGAAGAGAGAGAAGAGAAAGAAAGGAGAGAGAGAAAGGAGAGATAGGAGAGAGAGAAAGGAGAGAGAGAAAGGAGAGAGAAAGAAAGGAGAGAGAGAAAGGAGAGAAAGAGAAAGGAGAGAGAGAAAGGAGAAAGGAGAGAGAGAGAAAGGAGAGAGAGAAAGGAGAGAGAGAGAAAGGAGAGAGAGAAAGGAGAGAGAGAAAGGAGAGAAAGAGAAAGGAGAGAAAGAGAAAAAGAGAGAGAGAAAGGAGAGAGAGAGAAAGGCGAGAGAGAGAAAGGAGAGAGAGAAAGGAGAGAGAGAAAGGAGAGAGAGAGAGAGCTCACAGCTGATGTCTGGCTCCTCCCCTCAGTGCATAATTAAATTATATTTATAACTATATTATTATAAATATAATTTAAAATTAAAAAAAAAAATTAATAAAATTTACCAGTTCCAGAACTCGCAAACTTATGCTTCCTAGGGGAGCTCTCTATCCACTCAGCTATTGCCTCTAATCTGAATGATAGGCAGAATTGATATTCTTGAAGTCTGGATTGCTGAAGTCTCAGCTGACCATGTGATTCACGTCATTGCTATGTGAAGCTCATGCAGAGGGCTCGTGTTCTGTAGTAGAGATGACAGTGTTGTGTGGATTACTTCGGACCTGGAGGGGTATTGGAGGATTTTAATAAAATGGTGAAACTGTGTTCTTTTGTCTTTTATTCCAAATAAAGGATTTTTCGCGGTGTGTGTTTATTTACTTTCACTTTATAAAATAGATAATAATTATAATTTAAAATTATAAAAAAAAAAATTAAATTCTTTACCGGGACTAGAACTCCCGACGTTATGCTTCGTAGGCATGCACTTTACCCTCTAGTCTATTGCCTGTTACCATATACACAGGCACATTTTCTAATCTTGAAGCCTGCTGTGCTGACTGAAGTCTCTGCTACCCGCATGAGTCACTTCATTGCTATGGAGCCAGTACATCTTGAGAGAGCAGAGCTACCAGTGTCGTGTGGATTACTTCGGACCTGGAGGGGTATTTTTGGGATTAATAAAGGGGTGAACCAGGGTTGTTTTTTTGTCTTTTATTCCAAATAAAGGATTTTTCGGTGTGTGTGTTTCTTTACTTTCACTTTCAGTTTAATCATGAAAGGTAGGGGCGTGTCCTGGCTATGAAGGAGTGAGGACGTGACTTGTCTTAGCTCCTGCCACTGGACTTTATAACTGATGATCCACGCAACTGAGGACTCTGCAACACAGGCTATGCAGCGGAGGAGACGAGGGAGATCCCAGGGGTGCAGCAGCAGAGCTTCACAATCGGAGGAGAGAGGGATCAAACACTTTTTATCCAGGCCGGGGCAGAGAGAAGCTTCACAGGTGGCACCCAAGATGGCTGCTAAGGCTACACAGGAGGTGAGCTCAGCGTGCAGCAGTGAGATGGCAGCTATGGAGATGCAGGGAAAGGCTCAGCAGCTGACGCGACTGAGAGGAGAGGCCACCCAGAGTGAAGAGGAGATACAGAAGATAAGGCCAGACAGCCCAAGATTGCAGGTACAGGGGAAACCCGGAGTGAGAAGCACGGGGGAAGTGCCTGCTGATATAAACAGTAGCCCTGAAGCCTGGAGGCCTCTGGAGGGGGAAGTAACGTCCTTTCCTATAACACACATGCAGGAGTGTGAGGAATTTCAGGAGGGGGGACACTGCACTGCAAATGAGTTACAGGTCCCTGACAGAAGTGAGACCATACCCAGGGAGAAGCACAACATAAATCTAAAGTTACCAGATGCAGACAAGCATGCAGGGTCAGGGCCAGCCATAACAACAACACAAGAGTCAGGAGTTCTGACAGAGCTTAATGAGATGCGGGCACGTTTCTCAGCTATACCCACCAGGGAAGATATGGAGGCATATATAACCAGGCTGGAGCAGGCGTACCGCACAGAGCTGTCAGCCCTGAAGGGGGAGGTGGAGAGAGTGGACACCCAGAGTCAAGTGCAGGCAGCTAAAATTCAGAATATGGAGGACACTTCACAGGCCCACGGGGCACTATTAGAACAACACTCCCGCCAAATACAATACGTGGTTGAAGCAATGGATGATGCTGAAAATAGGGGCCGAAGAAACAATCTCAGAGTGCGCGGCCTGCCTGAGTCTGTCGAGTCCAAGGACTTACATGGCACCCTTCAAGTGATCTTCAATAATATTCTGGGTGAACCATCAAGCCAACCCCTGGAATTGGATAGAGCGCATAGAGCGTTGGGCCCCAAACCAGCCCAGAACGACCGACCTCGGGATGTGATCTGTAGGGTCCACCGCTATGTTATTAAGGAGGCCATTCTGTTTAAGCTCCGCAGTGGAGTATCACCATCGTATGAGGGGAGCCAAATCCAGATTCTACAAGATCTATCCCGTTTTACCTTACAAAGGAGAAGAGCTCTTAAACCTCTGCTGGACATTCTCCGCTCATACGAGTTTCCATATAGCTGGGGGTTCCCCTTCCGCCTGCAGGTTCGGCACGCGGGACGAATGCATGTTCTTCGGTCTCCGGCGGATTTACCCTCGTTCACCGCGGCCTTGGACATTCCATTAGTGCCTATAGAGGACTGGCCGGACTTTCCAATGGGGGGGGGAGTCACCGTCCCAGCCGGTGATCGGATGCGTGGCTCTCGTAGAGAAAGAGGAGGGAGGCCGGTCTGATGTATAAGAGAATGGTGGATTAAATTGTTCTAGTATGTTTTTGGTTATAGGATCACAGTACGATGGAGTCTATCCCCTGGTCCTGATGGGAATTTCGCGTTGTGGGGTTATTGTATCGCCCTGGACAGGGGGGTGGGGGGTTCCCTCCTTCCTTCCTGGGTGTAATGGGGGACGCCCCTCAACATTATAAGGTACAATACCCTCTCAAAGCCCCTTCTCCCTTCTTTATACAGAGCTTTAGTTGCAAATCAAAATATATATAGTTAAAAGTTGTTTTTTAGTCCAGGGCAGGGGGCTCCTTTGTGGAAAGTTCCCTCCCTGATTGGGATAACACGCCACAGGGTAGTGGTGTAGGATTAACATCCCTGGTATATAGAGATTCTTATTTTTCTGCATTTACCTCTAGTCTATTTGACCAAGTATAAGGGTCACGTTACGACCCTACAGGCAAGAGGTGCTTTGACCTTGTTGCCTACGGTACTCTCTCTTTGTTTGTAGTTTCCTTTATATACTTAATCCTTCTACCCCCCCCCCTCTTTTTTTTTTTTTTTTTCTCTCCCCCTCTCCTAACCTTCTCTATTCTCTCCACCCACACCTCTCTTCCCATCCCCATCCTCTGACCCTACTTCCCGGTTCCTCACCGTTCCTCCTCCTCAGAATGACGCAGATTACCTTTGGCTCATTGAATGTGAGAGGCCTCAATGTCCCACAAAAACGGTCTCAGGTATTCTTTGACATGCATAAGAAACGAGTCCATATATTATTGATTCAGGAAACACATTTCAAAACTGGTCACCTCCCTAACTTTAAAGACAGATATTACACCAAATGGGTCCATAGCACCAACCCAGAGTCAAAATCAAAAGGGGTGTCTATAGGCATCCATAAAGCCCTGGTGCACACGGTTCTGGACACGAGAGTGGACACTGAGGGAAGATTCATTTTTCTGAAAATTAATGTTAATTCATCTATCTTTACCATTGTCAATTGGTATTTACCAAACAGAGATCCGGCGACGTCCTGCTCCTCTCTCCTGTCATCATTGGATGAATTCGCAGAAGGGACCGTGATCGTGGGTGGCGATTTAAACTTCACTTTGGACCCTAAGGTAGATACAACTTCGGACACAATTTTCTCTCTCTCAGAAAGCTAACAAAAGTTAAACGCTCAATACAAGAGCTTCGATTGGTAGATGTGTGGAGAACGTTACACCCAGTGGAGCGTGACTACACATACTTCTCCCCGGCTCACTCCTCGTACAGCCGCATAGACCTGTTTCTTGTGAGCCAAAAGGCTCTGACTTGGCAGATACAGGCCTCTATAGGCAGTATATCCTGGTCTGACCACGCTCCTATATTCCTGAGCCTTACTATCCCAGATGGGGCAGGGAGGCCGTGGTCTTGGCGGCTGAACGATAGTCTGCTTGGGGATCAGGGGTGCATGAAGGATCTACAGAACACGATTGATGAATTTTTAGAAATACACTCAGAAGACCCCACAGCCCTTCCCGTGCAGTGGGAGGCACTTAAATGTGTGTCGAGAGGGGTTTTGATCAAACATGGGGCTAGGCTTAAGAGAGAGAGAGCCCAAACCATTTTGTCCCTACTTCAGAATATTTCAGATCTGGAAAGGGCCCATAAGAAGACATTATCACCTTTGACACTGGCGGAGCTAGTCAAAAATAGAGAGGAGCTTAAATCGATTCTCGACCGACAGTATGAGCGACATAGGACTAGAATAAAAAGATTCCTCTATGAGTATGCAGATAAATGTGGTAGACCACTAGCTAGGATTCTACACCCTAGGGGAGACCCCAGCCACATTCCCATGATTAAACAAGCAGACGGCTCTTCGACTCAGAACCCAACTCTCATCGCGGAACAGTTCCAAAAGTATTATAGAGACCTATATAACATAAAGGGCAAATTTGGAGACATGCCACATGACGCATTAGAAAATAAAATAAACGACTACGTATCCAGAACGGCCCTACCGGTTATACCCAGCGCTGAGGTTGAAAATTTAGAGACGGACTTTACAGAAGCAGAAGTGGCATCTATCATTAAAGAATCTCCCTCAGGCAAAAGTCCGGGTCCAGATGGGTTCACCCCTAAATTTTATAAAATATTCCAAACTCAGCTATCCCCGTTCTTGACTAAAGTATTTAATTCCATCTCAGAAAATTCCCAATGGGTGGCGCAATCTCTCGAAGCCCATATATGTGTTCTCCCCAAACCGGGGAAGGATCACATGTTAGTTACAAATTACAGACCCATTTCACTGATCAATCTAGACCTAAAACTTTTTTCTAAAGCCTTAGCCAACAGACTTGCTCCTTCCTTGCCCGGGATAATACACACAGATCAAGTGGGGTTCGTACAAGGTCGGGAGGCGCGTGACAATACCAACAAACTGTTCCTCCTGATGACTCGGTCGAGGGCTCATTCTCTTCCCATGTGTTTACTCTCAGTGGATGCGGAGAAGGCCTTTGACCGGGTCAGTTGGAATTTCATGATGGCCGCTCTAAAGCAGGTGGGTTTGGGCAAAAATTTTTTAGATAGGATTGCGTCCCTTTATTCGAGACCCTCAGCAAAAGTTAGGACGGATGGGTTTCTGTCGTCATCGTTTCAGGTCCACAATGGAACAAGGCAAGGATGTCCATTGTCACCTCTGCTCTACGTCATTGTCATGGAGCATCTCGCGGTCGCCATAAGAAATAATGCTAGTATCCATGGGATAGAGGCCGGGGGAGGGAATCGCAAGTTAGCTTTATTTGCTGACGACCTTCTCATGTTTATTTCCCAGCCACACATATCCTTCCCGTCTTTGCTCAAAGAGTTCGAGGAGTTTGGTAACTTAAGTAATTTTAAAGTGAACTTCTCTAAATCAGAGGCTATGAATGTGACCCTGTCGGCGGAAGATCTAGCCCGTACAACCCAAAATTTTCCCTTTAAGTGGCAACCGTCAGCTATAAAATATCTGGGGGTAGTTGTACCTCGGGATCCAACAAAAATTATGCATCATAATTTTCTACCCCTGTTAGAGAGGACAATTAGGGATTTAAAGAAGTACGACAAAAAAAGACTATCGTGGTTTGGGCGTATCAACGCTATTAAAATGGATGTTCTTCCTAGGTTTCTTTTCTTGTTCCAAACGGTACCTATTCAGCTGCCGGGGAGTTACTTTTCCAAAATTCGGACGGCTTTGTCAAGGTTCGTTTGGGGGAATAGGAGACCTCGGACAAGCATAAAAACTCTTACCAGACACAAAAATAATGGAGGGGCAGGGCTCCCAAATTTCCAGTTATACTACAGGGCAACTATTCTAACGAGGATAATGGATTGGCACTTCCATAGGAACTCGAAACAATGGGTCGCGATCGAACAGGACGGATTGGGAGTCCCTTTGCACTTTCTCTCATGGATGGGAAAGGAGAGTAGGTCACAGATAGAGAAGGGAATGGAGTTTATTTGGACAGTGATGGGGACGTGGGACGGTGAGGTTAAGAGGGGTTCTCTCTCACAGGGGAGGGGTCCACTTACCCCCCTCTTTGGCAACCAGGAGTTCCCTCCTGGGCTTCATTCCAATAAATTTCTGGGATATGCTCGGGTGGAGGAAACTCGTTTTTTTCATGTGCTCCAGGGAAATACCCTGCCCCCTTATGCATCTCTACGGGCCACAGGGAGAGAGGTTTCCTGGATAGAATATATGCAGCTGAAATCGTTTCTATCCAACCAGGACAGGGAGAGGAAGTTGAGGACCCCCCCTACTCCATTTGAGAAATTGTTCTTGCAGGGTTCGTCACCTGGGCATGTCATCTCTCTTACTTATAAAATGCTGAACCAGAGAGACATGTCGGACAAACCCAAATTTGTCTATAGATGGGGAGAGGAACTGGGAGAGGACATTTCGGAGGACAGATGGAGCAGGGCGTTTCTGTGGACCCACAAACTTTCTCTGGCTTGTGCCGCCCAAGAGAAAAACTATAAAATTCTCACAAGGTGGTACCAATACCCGACCAAATTGCATGCTATCTTTCCCTCAGTGTCCGACATGTGCTGGAGATGTGGTACAGAAAAAGGGTCTATGTTACATATATGGTGGAGCTGTGCTAAATTGCAACCATTCTGGGACTCAGTGTTTTCTCTGTATAAAAAGATGAGTGGGGGTGAGGTGGAGAGATCTCCCCAGGTGGCCCTCCTCTCTATCCTCCCAGGTTCATTCAAGTCACAAAAGAGGGACCTGCTGCGATTTTGTTTAGCGGCAGCCCGTATAATTATTCCCAGATACTGGAAACAGACTAGATGCCCCACGTTAGCTGACTGGGTAGAGGAGATGGCAAACCTCCAGAGAATGGAGGAACTCACAGCTGAACTTAATGGGCTCACGGAAAAATTTATCACAGTGTGGGGACCGTGGATTACGTTCATGGAGTCTCCTGAGTTCACGGTGAGTCTGGCAGGTTATTTGGGATGAGAAATGGTGACATACCTTGTCTTCCCCTCTCCCCACACACTTTTTCCCCCACCCCCTCTTTACCCTACTTTCTTCACTCTATTTGATTCCTTCTTTTCTAAGCTTATATCTGTTCTTTTTTTTTTTTTTTCTAGTTTTCTACTTTTTCTTAAATGTTTATTCAATAACTTAAAAGGGGATTGTTTTATGCTGAGAGTGGTCTTGTCAATTATCAGGAAGACATGTTTAGCTGGAACTCTGATTTCTAGTGTATGGTTTGTCATGGAGTGTTAGCATAAGGATAGCTTATAGAGTTCCAATGAAATCTACAATGTGATGTTATTTTTGTCATTCCGAAACTGAGAGATCACTGTTTATGTTTTATAATCTTTATAAATGTTCAAGATGTATGCTTGATTTATAAACTTAATAATAAAACAGATTTGAAATAATCATGAAAGGTATCTCGGGGAGACGCCTGCCATGATTAAACTCATTATTACCCCAATTGCCACCGCACCAGGGCAATTCGGGTTGAGCCGGAAAGAGTCCCGCAGGACTGTCACACCTAATGGATGCGGCAATTGTGGGCGGCTGCAGGGTGATATTGTTAGACTGGAGGGCTCCCCATACCGTGGCGCTCTACATCCTGACAATACCAGCCTCCAGCCGTGTGGCTTTATCCTGGCTGGTATCAAATATGGGGGGAACGCATTTTTTTTTTATTTATTTATTTATTTTACTGCACGATATAGACCCGCCCACCGGCGGCTGTGATTGGTTGCAGTGAGACAGCTGTCACTCAGCTTGGGGACGTGTCTGACTGCAACCAATCATAGGCGCTGGTGGGTGGGGAAATCACAGAATAACTAATTAACTAATGAAGCAGCAGCCATTTTCTAAAGAGCAAAAGACACCGCAGATTTGTGACAGCAGGGGAGCGAGACGTCCTTGATCGGTGAGTAGGAAAGGGAGAGGGATTGTGCTGGGGACGCAGGAGACATGCAGATAGCAACATGTGCACATAGCCTTACTGTGAAAAGCCACGTTTATGGCGATCGAACCGTTCTCGGACGTAACTCGAGCTGCCGAACTTTTAGCAAAAAGCTCGAGTTCTAGTTCGATCTAGAACAACCCCCAAAATCACTTGAACATGAAATTGGCGAACCTCGAACCGCGCTCAACTCTATGGATGACGTAGACGCATCATCCACACTGGACTGGGAAGAAGGAGGCCGAAGATTACATCAGAGAGGAGGCGCCACACTGGAGAGCAGCAACACCCATTGGACCGGACCGCCCCCTGGGTGAGTAATATAAAAGTGTTTTTTACGTTATACAGAGCGTCCCGGGCTCTTATATACAGTATTTTGGAATAAAGTGGTATTGGCCGCAGCTTATAGTCCCCAAATCTGGTGACAGGTTCCCATTAAAAAATTGGAAGGAACACAAACTTACAAAATAAATTACCAACATAATTGTGCTTCTAAGGGCATGATTTATTACACCTAAAAACTCTACCAAAACATTTCCAATTGTACCATAAATCTGACTCAAGCAAATTAATTATATAGGCCATAGATCAGAGGTTAGAGGTGGTAACCTATTTAAGGCCCTTGCGCAGCTTGAGTCATTGGATTTATAGATTAGACACAAGGACTCCTATTGGGCTCAATGAGAGCTTTGGCTGCTTTCTTTAATTGGGTATTTTTATGTGGTGTGAGAATGGGACTGTTTGTGTTAAAATTATTTTTAATTGTTTTTTTATTCATAATTTAGAGATCTCTATATGCTAAAACCATACCTGTGGTGGTCTGCAAATTTTGAGATACTTCACTCGATCCACTCAGTGACTTAGATGTTGACTTTGATTGGGTCTTTTCCCTGAATGAAGTGCCTATGAGAAAAAAGAGAATTTTGTTTACTTACCGTAAATTCTTTTTCTTATAGTTCCGTCTTGGGAGACCCAGACCTTGGGTGTATAGCTTCTGCCTCCGGAGGACACACAAAGTACTACACCTAAAAGGTATAGCTCCTCCCTCTGAGCCTATACACCCCCTGGTGAACCAGTCATAACCAGTTTAGTGCAAAAGCTGAAGGAGAATAGCCACCCACAAGTAGAACAGAGCAAGAGCCGGAACAACCGGAGACTCTGTTCATGACAACAGCATGTGAAAACACACGGAACAAGGAAATTGCCAACAGGCAACGGGGAGGGTGCTGGGTCTCCCAAGACGGAACTATAAGAAAAAGAATTTACGGTAAGTAAACAAAATTCTCTTTTTCTTTAACGTGCCTTTGGGTGACCCAGACCTTGGGACGTTCCAAAGCAGTCCCAGGGTGGGAAATAAACAAAAAAACTAAGAAGTAGGCAGAAACCTAACTTCACAAATGGGCGACCGCCGCCTGAAGGATGCGTCTGCCCAAGCTCGCATCTGCCAAAGCATGAGCATGCACTTGGTAGTGCTTCGAGAAGGTATGCAGGCTAGCCCAAGTGGCAGCCTGACAGACTTGCTGAGCCGTAGCCTGGTGCCGAAAAGCCCAAGAGGCACCGACAGCCCTGGTCGAGTGCGCTTTGATCCCCGGCGGGGGAGGAGCCTGCGAACTTTGGTAGGCGTCCAAAATGGTCGACCTAATCTAACGGGCTAAGGTCGGCTTAGAAGCAGGGAGGCCCTTGCGCCGACCTGTGGTTAGCACAAAAAGAGAGGTACACCGCCTAAGCGCAGCGGTGCGAGACACATAGATCCGGAGAGCACGCACCAGATCTAGAGTATGTAGAGCTTTTTCAAAGCGATGAACAGGGGCCGGACAGAAGGAAGGTAAGGTAATGTCCTGGTTAAGGTGGAAGGGAGAAACCACCTTAGGAAGAAAGTCCGGAGTCGGACGGAGAACCACCTTGTCTTGATGAAAGACTAAAAAGGGTGACTCCGAGGAGAGCGCAGCCAAATCAGAAACTCTCCTGAGAGAAGTTATAGCAACCAGAAAGGCCACTTTCTGTGAGAGACGATACAAAGAAACCTCCCTAAGGGGCTCAAAGGGGGGTTTCTGCAAGACCGTGAGAACCAAGTTAAGGTCCCAGGGGTCCAAGGGCCGCCGGTAAGGCGGGATGATGTGAGACGCGCCCTGCATGAAGGTGCGGACCTGAGCCAGCCGAGCGAGACGCCGCTGGAACAGGACTGACAGGGCCGAAACCTGTTCCTTGAGAGAGTTGAGGGACAGACCTAGCTGCAGACTGGACTGTAGAAAAGACAGAAGGGTCGGCAAGGAGAATGGCCAAGGAGAATGGCCGGTAGAGCGACACCAGGACAGGAAAATTTTCCAAGTCCTGTGATAGATCTTAGCGGACGAAGACTTACGGGCCCGAGTCATAGTGGAGATGACTTCAGGGGGAATACCAGAAGCCGTCAAAATCCAGGACTCAAGAGCCACGCCATCAATTTGAGGGCCGCAGAATTCGGGGGGAAGAACGGACCTTGCGAGAGTAGGTCTGGACGGTCCGGGAGAGGCCACGACATCTCTACGGACAGATGGAGCAGGTCCGGATACCAAGCTCGCCTGGGCCAGTCCGGTGCAATGAAGATGACTCGACGACCCTCCATTCTGATCTTGCGCAGGACTCTGGGCAGGAGGGCTAGAGGGGGAAACACGTAGGACAGACGAAACTGGGACCAGTCCTGAACCAGAGCGTCCGCAGCGAAGGCCTGAGGATCGTGGGAACGAGCCACGTAGACAGGAACTTTGTTGTTGTGACGGGATGCCATTAGGTCCACGTCCGGAGTGCCCCATTTGCGGCAGATCGACTGAAATACTGCCGGGTGCAGGGACCACTCGCCACCGTCCACACTTTGACGGCTGAGATAATCTGCCTCCCAGTTGTCCACGCCTGGGATGTGGACTGCGGATATGGTGGACCTGGAGTCCTCCGCCCATTGAAGAATGCGTTGTACCTCCATCATTGCCAGGCGGCTGCGTGTCCCGCCTTGATGGTTGATGTAGGCAACCGCTGTCGCGTTGTCTGACTGGACTCGAATGTGCATGCCCGCCAGCAGATGGTGAAATGCTAGGACAGCTAGAAGTACGGCTCTGATTTCCAGCACATTGATTAAAAGGGCTGACTCGGACGGAGTCCAAGTGCCCTGTGCTCTGTGGTGGAGACATACCGCTCCCCAGCCGGATAGACTGGAATCCGTGGTGAGAATCACCCAGGACGGGGCCAGGAAGGAGCGCCCTTGGGACAGGGAGAGGGGCCGAAGCCACCACTGAAGAGAGCTCTTGGTCCGTGGCGACAGAGCCACTGACTTGTGTAAGGAGGAAGGCCGCTTGTCCCAACAGCGGAGAATGTCCAGCTGCAGGGGGCGCAGATGGAACTGGGCAAAGGGAACAGCCTCCATGGACGCCACCATTTGACCCAGCACCTGCATCAGACGCCTGAGGGTATAACGGCGGGGCCTCAGGAGAGAGCGCACCGCCAACTGGAGTGACAGCTGTTTGTCTAAGGGCAACTTCACAAGTGCCGGCAGAGTCTCGAACTGCATCCCTAGGTACGTGAGACTCTGGGTCGGAGTCAGAGTGGATTTGGGAAGATTGACAAGCCACCCGAATTGGGCTAGAGTGCTGAGAGTGAGCGAGACACTCCGCTGACAGTCTGCGCTGGATGGCGCTTTGACTAGAAGGTCGTCCAGGTAGGGGAGCACTGCCAACCCCTGAAGGTGCAGAACCGCAATCACAGCTGCCATGACCTTGGTGAAAACCCGAGGGGCCGTGGCTAACCCGAAGGGGAGAGCCACGAATTGGAAATGATCGTCTCCTATTGCAAAGCGTAGCCAACGCTGGTGTGAAACCGCAATGGGCACATGCAGATATGCATCTCTGATGTCGATGGACGCCAGGAAATCCCCTTGGGTCATTGAGGCAATGACTGATCGCAGGGACTCCATGCGAAGTGCTGCACCCGAACATGCTTGTTGAGAAGCTTGAGATCCAGGATGGGCCTGAAGGTACCGTTCTTTTTGGGAACTAGGAAGAGGTTTGAGTAGAAACCTCTGAACCGTTCCCGGGCGGGAACTGGTACAATTACTCCGTTGGCCTGCAAGGCTGCCACGGCCTGTGAAAAGGTGCGGCCCTGGAGCAGGGGGAGTTGAGAAAAAAAATATGTTTGGCGGGCTGGAAGAAAATTCTATCCTGTAGCCGTGAGAGATGATATCTCTCACCCACTGATCGGAGACTTGTTGAAACCAAGCGTCGCCAAAGTGGGAGAGCCTGCCACCGACTAAGGACATGGCTGGATCGGACAGAGAGTCACGAGGAGGCTGCCTTAGTGGCAGGACCTCCTGCGGTCTTCTGCAGACGCGCTCTGGAGCGCCAGTTGGATTTCTGGTTCTTGGCTGAGTTAGCGGACGAGGCGGAGGGCTTAGAGGACGACCAGTTGGAGGAACGAAAGGAGCGAAACCTCGACTGAATCCTACCCTGGGCAGGTTTCCTGGTCTTGGTTTGTGGCATGGAAGTACTCTTCCCGCCAGTAGCCTCTTTAATAATTTCATCCAGCTGTTCACCGAACAGCCGGGAACCAGCAAAAGGGAGCCCAGCAAGGTACTTCTTTGAAGAAGCATCTGCCTTCCACTCTCGAAGCCTCAAGGTCCTGCGGATAACGAAGGAATTAGCCGAAGCCACCGCAGCGCGGTGAGAAGCCTCCAGCATGGCAGACATGGCATGAGAAGAAAAAGCTGAAGCTTGAGAAGTTAAGGCAACCATCTCGGGCATAAATTCCCTGGTGAGGGAATGCATCTCCTCCAGACTAGCAGAGATGGCTTTGAGGGCCCACACTGCTGCAAAAGTTGGAGAAAACGCGGCCCCCACCGCTTCATACACGGATTTGGCCAGAAGGTCAATCTGACGGTCAGTGGCATCCTTAAGGGAAGTGCCATCAGCCACCGACACACCGGTCCGGGCTGAGAGCCTAGACACCGGAGGGTCTACCTTTGGGGAGTGAGCCCACTCCTTGACCACCTCAGGTGGAAAGGGAAAACGGTCATCAGAACCACGCTTTGGGAAGCGTTTGTCAGGACAGGCCCTGGGTTTGGTCACAGCGGCCTGAAAACTGGAGTGGTTAAAGAACACACTCTTTACTCTCTTAGGCGAGGTAAACTGGTGCTTTTCTGCCAGAGAGGGTTGCTCCTCTGATACTGGCGGATTGAGATCCAGTACAGAATTAATGGAAGCAATCAAGTCACTAAATTCTGAGTCACCCTCGTAAGGAGCAATGGGGCACATGGAGTTAGCCTCCGAGCCCCCTGTATAGGCATCCTCCTCATCCTGCGAGTCCTCAGCCCTTGAATCAGAGCCACGGGATGAGGAGGGAGAGGGAACCCTGCGGAGCCTCTTAGACGGACGGGGTCCGTGCCCTGATGATGAATCCTCTGTGAGCTCCAGTCCTAAAGGCCCCTTAGCAAGAGCATTAGAGGCACCCTGTGAAGGGGGCTGATGCATATTCATCAAAGTCCTGGACAGAAGTCCCATGGACTCAGCAAATGACTGGGAGATAGACCTAGAAAAGGACTCTACCCAGGCCGGGGGTTCAGCCACATGTGCAGGAGCAGCCTGAGAGACCACTGGGGCCGAGACCCCAGGCCGTGGCACCTCCAAGTTAGAGCAGACCTCACAATGTGGATAGGTGCTCGCTTCAGGCAGCGGAAGCTTACATGCAGCACATACAGCATAAAGCTTTGGAGCCTTGCTCCTTGTGTGAGACATGCTGCCTGAGTGGGGAGAAACAGCTTCTATAAAGGGAATGAATCCCAGGGAGAATATAGCAGAGGTCCACAACCGGAGACCGGCTGTGGCTTACCAGACCGTTGGAAGCGGTGTTGTGTGCCCTCCAGATCCCGAAGCCCGGACCCCCCAATGCACAGCACCTCAGCAGGGATGCAGAGTGCAGGACGGGCCAGAACAGAGTGAAACCTGCCCAAGAAAATGGCCACCGGAGAGAAGAGAGGGGGCGGGACGGGGGGCGTCCCTGTTGGAAGGGCGGAATCTGGAGGGCCATAGAGGCCTGCAGGGGGGTAGTCGCACACAAGCAGTGAGGAGGGTCCCTCCCCTGTGCAGGACGGCCACCGGGAGGGGCCATGCCTGTCCCTCAGCATGAGTGACATGCGAGGGCAGGTAACAGAAACTAGGCCTCCGGCGAAGCCGGGGCCTAAATTTAAGCAGCGAGGCCGACGCGCAGGCACCATCGGCGCGGTTCTCGAGCGAAAAGCTAGCGGACCGGCCGGAAATGCTAAAAAACACAGTAAACACACTCTCCCCCCACAATAAATGACAGGGACCCCCAACATATGAACGTCTCAAGGTACTTAGCTGCTGAGACGCAGGGCCAGGTCCCTGGGGGTGAGTGCTCCGGTCCAGCAGGGTCCTCAAGGGGCTGTGGCCGGAGACCGGTCTCCTGCCAGGCATGGAGACCGTGCTGGCTCACACTTCAATCCAGAGCCCAGGAGGGATGGTGAAGGAGCACGGCATGTAAGGCTCCAGCCTTGGAAATCAACCTTACAAAACCACCGACACAGTGGGGTGAGAAGGGACATGCCGGGAGTCCAGACGCGGACCCGCATTTCTTCAATCTTCTTCCAAAAAAAGGAAAAAAAGGAAAAAATCATATGAGAACGCATGTGTGGATGTATGCCTCCTGAACACAAAGCGAAAAACTGGTTGTGACTGGTTCACCAGGGGGTGTATAGGCTCAGAGGGAGGAGCTACACCTTTTAGGTGTAGTACTTTGTGTGTCCTCCGGAGGCAGGAGCTATACACCCAAGGTCTGGGTCTCCCAAAGGAACGTTAAAGAAATAAGAAAATATATTATCTAAGAAAAGTGGAGAAAAACATTGTACAACAATTTAATTATAGTTAGGATACAACTAATTTTTAATACATTTACTCAATAATTTAGTTTTTTGCATTTCTTGATTTTTCTTGCCTTATGGCATGTCATTTTTAATTTTGCATATCATATTTCTGTTTACACAACAACATGAGCACTATGCACTTTTTGTTTGCCTATTGACTACTGATGGACGGACCCAGACTATAAAAGTCTGGATCCATGCGGTTTCAAAAATACCCGAGTGCCGGACCTGGGCCTGAAATTCTCAGGGAATGCCGGATAATGATCTGGAAACTTGGGAAATTAAAAAAAGAAAGAAAAATTATAGAAAGTAAGGAAAAAGAGGGCGCGTTATACTTACCGAGTCTCCCACGCGGCTGTAACTGCTTCTGGGGTCGCTCATTATCGCTAATCCATATGTACTGCTGCCCCCACCCACCAGCCGTCTTCACGTCTGTGATTGGTTGCAGTCAGACAGAGCCCCCATCTATGTTTGACAGCGTGACTGACTGCTCTCAATCACACACACTGTCTGCATCTAGATTGGTGTAAAAACAAATAAATTTAAAAAATTGGAGTTGGGTCGTCCCATATTATGATACCCAGCCAGGACAAAGCTTACAGCTGCAGGCTGCAGCCCCCAATTTTGCACGTTATGTTGGCTGTGTATCAAAATAAAAGGAACCGCATGCAGCTTTTAAAAATAAAAAATATTTAAAAAAATAATTTTTAAAAAATAGTCTGCGGTTTTTCCTCCCCCCCATTTTGATACCCAGTCATGATAAGCGGACAGCTGAGAGCTGGTATTCTCAGGATGGGTTGGCCCATGGTTATTGTGCCCCCCCCAGCCTAAAAATAGCAGCCTGCAGCCACCCAGGACTGTCACATCCATTAGATGTGACAATGCCGGCATTTTACTCAACTGTTTCCGATTGCCCTGGTGCAGTGGCAATTGGGGTAATAAGGGGTGAATAACCGCAGTCATTAACCTTTCCTCGCGCCTGTGCATTACAGTACTTTGATCTGCCCTCAGCAGGGCAGATCAAAGTGCGCCTGCGCAGGACCACAATGTCGGCTTGTGTGGATGATGTAGATGCATCATCCACACTGGACTGGGAAGAAGGAGGTTGAATATCGCAGCAGAGAGGAGGTTTCGGACGGGAAAGAGAAGGCGCCGCACTGGAGAGCATAAACACCAATCAGACAAGACTGCCCCCTAGGTGAGTATTATAAAAGTGTTTTTTGCATTATACAGAGCGGCCTTGGCTCTTATATACAGTATTCAAGAATGTTGTATAAAAGAACTCAGTGGTATTGGCCTCAGCTTATAGTCCCTAAATCTGGTGACAGGTTCCCATTAAAAAAATCGGAGGAACACAAACTTACAAAATAAATCACCAACATACTTGTGCTTCTAAGGGTGTGATTTATTACGCCCATTATCTGTGCCAGAAACTCTACATTTCTGACCAGCAGAAATGAAAAAGCGATCAGACGGCTAATCCTTATAGTCCACTAGGGGGTCAATTAAAAAAAAAAAAGTTAAAAAATAAGTTTTAAAAAATAAAAAAAAAAATTAAAAACCTAAAAAAAACAATTAAAAGTATAAATCACTCCCCATTTGCCCCACTGAAAATCAAAGGGTTAAAAAAATAAAAAATATACACTTATTTGGAATCGCCGAGTTCATAAATCCCCAATTTATCAAAATATAAAATCAATTAATCTGATAGGTAAACGGCGTAGCGGCAAAAAAAAACCCTTCAAAAGGCCAAACAAGTTTTTTTGGTTGTCGCAAATTTTCAGCAAAATGCAATGAAAGGGGGTCAAAATCGTAGCATCTGCGCAAAAATGCTACCGTTAAAAACATCAGCACGAGGCGCAAGAAATAAGCCATCAAAGTGCCCATATTCCGAATAATGAGAACACTACGAATCACAGAAAATAGCGCAAAAAGTGGACCACTTTTTTTGGGACAAACTTTAAAATATTTTAATCACTTAGATTAAAGTAAACCTATTCATGTTTGGTATCTACGAACTCGTACTGACCTGAAGCATCACACCCACACATCAGTTTTACCATACAATGAACATGGTGAATAACGTACCCCACAAACAGTTGTACAATCGCACTTTTTTGCAACTTTTCAGTACTTGGAAATTTTTTGCAGTTTTCCAGTATAATATATGGTAAAACTCATGGTTTTATTTAAAAGATCAATACGTCCCGCAAAAAACAAGCTCTCACATGGCAAAATTGGCAGAAAAATAAGTTACAGCTTTTGAAAGAAGGGAATCAAAAAACAAACACAGAAAAAACATCCAGGGGTTAGGGGGTTAAAGGTGGGAGTCCGTGAGCACATCAGGGACATTGAGAAAACAAAGACTCTGCATGAGACGGAACACCTAAAATCCCTACCAAAACATTTCCAATTGTACCATGAATCTGACTCAAGCAAATTAATTATAAAGGCCATAGATCAGAGGTTAGAGGTGGTAACCTATTTAAGGCCCTTGCGCAACTTGAGTCACTTTATTTATAGATTGGACACAAGGACTCCTATTGGGCTCAATGAGAGCTTTGGCTGCTTTCTTTAATTGGGTATTTTTATGTGGTGTGAGAATGGGACTGTTTGTGTTAAAATTATTTTTAATAGTTTTTTTATCCATAATTTAGAGATCTGTATTTGCTAAAACCATACCTGAGGTGGTCTGCAAATTTTGAGGTACTTCACGCGACCCGCTCAGTGACTTAGATGTTGACTTTGATTGGGTCTTTTCCCTGAATGAAGTGCCTATGAGAAAATAAGAAAAAAGATTATCTAAGAAAAGTGGAGAACAACATTGTACAACAATTTAATTATAGTTAGGATACAACTAATATTTAATACATTTACTCAATAATTTAGTTTTTTGAATTTCTTGATTTTGCTTGCCTTATGGCATGTCATGTTTAATTTTACATATCATATTTCTGTTTACACAACAATATGAACACTATGCACTTTTTGTTTGTCTATGGATTAGTGATGGACGGACTCATACTGTAAAGGGTGCTTTACACGCTGCGACATCGCTAGCGATCTCGTTAGCGATGTAACACGCCAGATCACATACGATCTGCCGAGATCGCACATGTGACCGGCGCTACAAAAATGACCTATGTGCGATCTCAGCAGATCGTATGTGCGATCTGGTGTGTTACATCGCTAACGAGATCGCTAGCGATGTCGCAGCATGTAAAGCACCCTTAAAAGACAGCTTTCAATCTAGATGCACATGCTGTCTACATCTAGATTGGTGTAAAAATAAATTTAAAAAAATGGCGTAGGGTCGTCCCAACAAGGACAAGGCATACAGCTGCAGGCTGCAGTCCCCAACTTTGCACGTTATCTTGGCTGTGTATCAAAATTAAAGGAACCGCATGCGCTTTTAAAAATAAAAAATATTTAAATAAATATTTTTTAAAAAAAATGTTCTGCGGTCCTTTCCCCGCCCATTTTGATACCCAGTCATGATTAACCGACAGCTTGGAGCTGGTATTCTCAGGATGGGTCGGTCCATGGTTATTGTGCCCCCCCGCAAGCCTAAAAAAAGAAGTCCGCAGCCATCCAGGACTGTCACATCCATTAGATGTGACAATCCCGACACTTTACCCAACTCTTTCCGAATGCCCTGGTGCAGTAGCAATTGGGGCAATAAGGGGATAATAACAGCAGTCATTAACCTTCCCTCACACCTACGTATTACAGTACTTTGATCTGCCTCAGTAGGGCAGATCAAAGTGCGCCTGGGCAGGACCGCAATGTCGTCTTTTTTGGATGATGTAGACGCGTCATCAAAACTGGGCTTGAAAGAAGGACAGAGATCGCAGCAGAGAGCAGGCGTCGGACCGGAGAAAGGAAGTGCCGGGCTTGGACAGCAGCGACACCCATCAGACCAGACCGCCCCCCCCTCCCTCCAGTTATTAAAAAAATATTTTTTACATTATACAGCACTCTCTGGGCTCTTATATACAGTATTGTGGAATGCTGCAAAAAAGGACTCAGTGGTAGTGTCCAAATCTGGTGACAGGTTACCTTTAAAAAAAATCAGAAGGAACACAAACTTACAAAAAAATCACCAACATACTTGTGCTTCTAAGGGCGTGATATATTACTCCCAGTGTCCATGCCAGAAAGTCTACATAGGGATGACCACAAGGGATTTACAGGTGGGAGTCCGTGAGCACATCAGGGACATTGAGAAAACAAAGACTCTACATGAGATGGAACACCTAAAAACCCTACCAAAACATTTCCAATTGTACCATAAATCTGACTCAAGCAAATTAATTATAAAGGCCATAGATCAGAGGTTAGAGGTGGTAACCTATTTAAGGCCCTTGCGCAACTTGAGTCACTGAATTTATAGATTGGACACAAGGACTCCAATTGGGCTCAATGAGAGCTTTGGCCCTTTAATTGGGTATTTTTATGTGGTGTGAGAATGGGACTGTTTGCGTTAGAATTATTTTTTAATATTTTTTTTATCCATAATTTAGAGATCTTTATATGCTAAAACCATACCTGTGGTGGTCTGCAAATTTAACGCAATGCTAGTCTCTCATATAGGCCCTTTGGAAAAATAATTGCTCATCCCTGATCCATGCTCTTTTATGATTTTATTGTTAATGTTAGAACATTTTTACATGTACCTTTTCCAAAATCTATAAAACAAATTGTGAATAAAATATAAAGTCACAGATGTAATCATACCAGATGTAGAAGAATCCGAAGGAAACACCTCACTGCAGATTAAAAAAAAAAGAAAAACACAACACATTACTACATGCATGTAAAACTTATCAACTACAATAAAAAAACTTTCACAGAACTGCTTTCACATACAGCACTCGTATTTTTGATGTTCTATGGGGCTATGCACATGTCTGATTTTTTTTCCTCATAACGAGTGGTCAGCATGGAAAAAAAAAAAAAAAATCGGTGACATGTCAGATTTTGATCCAAGTGTGGGATCAAAATAGGCAATGTAAGGCCTATTTTAGACATCAGTGATTCTGGTACGTATGTGCTAGTGTTTATACGTACCAGAAATATGGGCATACGCAGACCCATTATAATCAATTAGTCTGCGCACACATCAGTGATTTCTCACTGACCGTGTCTCCGTGCGGTGTACACGCATGTCTGTGATTGCCGCAAGGAGACATGTCCGTTTTTCTGGCATCACTGATGTTCCACGGACCACACAGTGGTATGATCTGTGAAACACGTACCAGAAAAACATGGACATTGAAAATAAAAAACATTTTCAACTCACCTTCTCCAGCGACGCTGTGTTCAGCCTGTGCTTTCAGCTTTTTCCTGGCTGTCTCATTATGGTATGCATATTCATTTATGCAGCCAGAGACGGACCCAGAAGAAGCTGCAGAAACTAGAGACAGTGGCAGGCAGATGCTACAGAGCTGGAGACTTCAGCACCATGGACAGCAGCAACAGGACAGGTGAGTATATCTCCATGTGCAATCACGGATGACGGAGCACGGATCACGGATTGCACACGGACAACCCACGTTGAATGCATCACCGAACACCGAACATGGAGGGACATATGCGTTTTTTACATGTCAGTGAAAAACATCCGTGATTTTCACTGACGTGTGAAACAGGCCTAAGTCTGTGTGTCCGTGGCAATAATCAGAACTGCATTTTGATGACATCTGACCGATTTTCGCGGTCTGGCAGAATGTAAAACATGGAGATTTTTTTCCTCTCCAACTCTGAGGAAAAACTGATGCAACCCTGTTCATACTCATTGGACTGGTTTTCTCGAATGTGGAGAAAACAATGGCGTAAACCTCCCCTTTTTGTAAGTTGTGGGCGCTCAGTAACTGCTTTTACTGAAGTCTGTCTTCTTCCCTATAATTTGTGTAGGTTTCTAGAGCAATTATAACACGTTTTTCCTACCATGGTTAGTCATTTTTACATTTTAATTTAGTTTAGAAATGTACTGGACAATTATTGTAGGCATTATTTTATTACCGATATTTTCCTACTGCTCTATAGATATACTGTTACAGCAGGTCAGTTGCAGGAGTTCAATAACGGTCTTTATTAACATTCAATTACAGCATTATACACTTTAATGTTCTTATATATTTTTCAGTTCTCTTCCTTTCTTCTAATTTTTTTCTTCTTTTATTTTTCGTTTACTATATAAACACATCTGAATAAAATTTGGTTACACAACACACGTGAAAACGCTACAAACACACAAAGAAGCCATGAAAAAAAAAGTGCCATTCATCCCAAACAGTGTATTCAGCTGAGGCACACGCATGCATCTGACAGAGTGAGGGAGAGGATTCAATATTCCTCTGTGTTTCCACCTCCTCTTCTAACTCCTCTAGTGAGAATGAACCCCCACCTAGACGCCCCCGGACTTCCGATGAGGAATGCCGACAGATAGTGATCCCCAATGGTCCTCACACCCTGGCAATTAGGAGTCTCTGATTCCCGGTTTTGTGGCTTCATCAGGAATCCAATTTGATACTGCAGGCCTCATAGAAAGAGACTATTTTAGCTCGTTCACCACTCAAGCCCGTTTCCACCAGTTTATAACCTTTTACATGCTTCACAGGAAAATAAAAAAAAGCAATATGGAAGGAAAAAATGAATCTAACTTTTTCGCAAAAAATGTTACTATAGCCCACAAATTACTCTAATGGACACACCAATTCTTGGGCGGTTGCGGGCTGCTATTTTTATCCTGAGGGGGCCCAATAACCATGGAACTCCCCTGCCTGAGAATACTAGCCACTTTATCTTGGCTGTCAGAGTTATAGGGTATTGGTGTGCACTCAGCTAGAGTATGGTTTCATTAGAGGTGCTAGTGTGGGGTCAATAGTCCCAGAACATATTATATAATAGACACTGCACTCTCTTGTTGATAAAATGAAGACAAAAAGTTTTTTTCTTTGCAAAAAAGTGATTATTTATTTGATGGCGACAAAAGATGGTGGACGTTTCGGCCCAACGGCCTTTATCATGTATAGTCGCTGTGAAGTGAGAAATAAAGAAATCAATATTTACATATATTACATAATATACAACTATATTATCTTGGCTGGGTATCAAAATTGGGGGAAATGTCACAACGATTTTTTCAATTTATTTATTTAAATAATTCAAAAACGCATGGTGTTCCTCATATTATCATATACTGCCAAGATAACGCACACAGCTGGGTGCTGCAGCATGTAGCCATCTGCTTTATTTGTGCCGTGTATGAAAATATGAGGAACCATACATCATTTTTTTACAATTATTTACTTATTTTTAGTCCACGTTAGGGACCCAGACAGATAGTGTGATGGCAACCAATCACAGACGCTGGCACAGAGAGTGGGTGGGGGTAGCAGGACTGCAACAAATCACCAACACTGTTACAGAGAGTGGGCGGGGGAAACAGTGCATATTCATGAACTTTAATGATCGGACCAGAAGTAGTGTGACAGCAATGGATAAACTCGCTAAGCATAATTCTACTGCTTTAATGACTACAAGTCATTTTTTCCACTGCGCCTCCCATAATGCCAGAGTCGCGGGCGGGGGCCAGTCCTCCGTCCCGGGGGCTGCTCGGGGGGATCACGCTCGGGTCCGGTACCTTCTCTTTGGTGGCTCGAGAGGAGCCGGACCCGGGGCTCGAGCAGCGCTCCTCGCCCACGAGGGTGGGGATGGGTGCCCCGAGGCCTGGTGAGATAGTGCCGGGAGTGATGGCGCAGGTTGGACTGGGGGATGGTGGGCGGTACTCACTGTCACCTTGAGAATAACACACACAGAGTTTGTATTTATCCAGGAACTGCCGGTGAACGTAGGTCCTCGGCGGGTGTTATTCGGATCCCACCTGCAGTACAGCAAGGTCCTCCCTCTCCTTCTCTGTTCTCCTCCTCGGCCGGGAACGGGGAGCCCACTCCCCGGCGGTGATCCGGGCCCTCTCTCGGTATCGGCGGGCCACTACCCTGTCCCGATCACCTCAGGTCCCTTCCTCACGCACAGCCTGTCCCGGCACTCCTGGAGCACACTTTACTATCGGGGTCTTCACCTCTCTTTTAGCAGCATCCCGAGAGCTACAACTCCCGACTGCTCTCCTCTCCCTACTACATCTCACTCCCTAAAACTCCTCCCCTTCTGTTCTTATCAGTACACTGGGGGGAAGGGTGCGGTTGCCTTGCTATACCAGTGGGATCAGGTTACCAAGGAGGATTAACCCTGTGACTACCTGGTTTTGCCAGGGCGTCACACCAGTAGCAAAGATGGCTGTGGTATTACTGTGATTGGGAAGCAAACATCGCATGAATAGAGGCTGAAAATCAGTCAACAAATATGCGGGGAGGAGACTCGAAAATCACGAGGCAAGGAGAAAAATACAAAAATAATCAATATGGTCTAAGATTACCCAAAATGTATGATACAAATAGCAGGGCAATACTAATATGTGGGTGCCAAAAACAAAGTAAAATATAACTTTTATTAATGAATAATAAGCACACTGACAGACAAACAAATAAGCTGTAATGAAACAGGCAGTGTCCCAAAGAGAAAAAACCAAAGGGAAAAAAATCTAATTAAATATTTAAGATGTCCATCTAGGATATAGGAGGGGGGTAACAGTCGTATCTTTATCACAACCAAATCCCATAGAAACTCCCAACAGAGAGGACAATAACAACCATAGGGATGATATGCACAATAAGCAGTAAGAGAAAAAGGTCACCATAAAGTAGAGGGGGAGTTCAAATATTATTACCACACCATACTCTCCTTGGTGGCAACCCTTTGACTTCAGTCATCAAAGCTCCTGGACCTCCCGACACAATTTGTTACACTCATCAGGGGAGAGACAGTAGCCAGTAGAGCAGTTAGATCTTACTCATGAATAATGCTGGGCAAATACAGAAACATCCGGGCGGTGTATTTTATTAACCATAGGATACATTCTATGTGTATAGCTCTTCATTTGGCCTTATCATTTTTATAGGGACATGTTCTCACTCATACATTGTTCCTGCCTACAGACTGCCTTTATTCAGGCTTTGAGCGGGATGGGTTGTTTAGGCCTTGTGCGCACTAGGCGTTTTTGCTGCGTTTTTAGCGGCGATTTTTACCGCGTTTTTGTGCTGAAAACGCAGTGACATTGCTTCCCCAGCAATGTCTATGGGTTTTCAGAAATGCTGTCCGCACACAGCGTTTTTTTGTAGCTGCGTTTTTGTGGTGACCACAAAAATGCAGCATGTCAATTATTTCTGCGTTTTTCACTGCGTTTTTCACCCATTGAGTTCAATGAGATGTTCAACAACGCAATGAAAAACGCATATAGCTGCGTTTCTATGACTAAAACGCAGCTATAAACGCAAGGGGTGGGCAGTAAAGTGACGTGTAGAGGAAGAGGATTCCTTCTGTTGGTAAACACAGAAGCATGAATCCTCCCGGTACCATCACCGCTGCATCCACAACCCGCCCGGTGCCATGTCAGCTCCGTGCGGCGCCATGTCTGGGCGGGAGGTGGAGGCAGCGGCGAAAACAAAAGTGAACAGTAGAAAAAAAAAATGTCATATATACTCACCTGTCTGCAGGGTCCCGGTGCCATGCCCGCTCCCAGCTCCTGTCCCGGTACCGCCGCTTTGGCTGTGTGCAGTCTCCCCGGGGCACGTACGAAGCTTGCAGGACCTGGCGGTGGATCACTTGATGCAGTCACCTGACGCATCAGCTGATCGTAATTCTCGCGGTGTCGCCGGCTTTTTCGCGCCCGGCCGGCTATCAGCTGATCCTGCCGTCAGGAGACTTCATCAGCTGATTACCGGCAGCTCCTGCAGCGATGGGACAGGATCAGACTCTCATCCGATAGCTCCAGGAGCTGCCGGTAATCAGCACAGACGTGAGTATTTATTTATTTTTTATTTTTTTTTATACTTCAGCTGATTGTATAATTGGCTTTTATACAATCAGCTGATGTATGATGTGATTCACGTCCTTTAACCTGACACATCATCTGATCGCTTTGCCTTCCAGCAAACCGATCAGATGATATTGGATCCGGATTGGACGGCGAGGGACCCTTGACCCAGGATTACTGCGGAGGGGGGGGGGGGTCTTTATTTCAATAAAGATGGAGTCACTAATTGTGTTGTGTTTTATTTCTAATAAAAATATTTTTCTGTGTTGTGTTTTGTTTATTTTTTATCTTTACTAGAAATTCATGGTGGCCATGTCTAATATTGGCGTGACACCATGAATTTCGGGCTTAGGGCCAGCTGATAATATACAGCTAGCCCTAACTCCATTATTACCCAGCGAGCCACAGTCACCAGGGTAGCTGGAAGAGTTGGATACAGCGCCAGAAGATGTCGCTTCTATGAAAGCGCCATTTTCTGGGGCGGCTGCGGACTGCAATTCGCAGCGGGGGTGCCCAGAAAGCTTGGGCACTCTGCACTGCGGATTCCAATCTCCAGCTGCCTAGTTGTACCTGGCTGGACTCAAAAATTGGGCGAAGCCTATGTCATTTTTTTTAAATTATTTCTTGAAATTCATGAAATAAAAAAAAAAAAAAGGGCTTCCCTATATTTTTGATTCCCAGCCGGGTACAAATAGGCAGCTGGGGATTGGGGGCAGCCTGTACCTGCCTGCTGTACCTGGCTAGCATACAAAAATATAGCGAAACCCATGTCATTTTTTTTTTCTTTTTGGGCAAAAAACTCCTGCATACAGTCCTGGATGGAGGATGCTGAGCCTTGTAGTTCTGCAGCTGCTGTCTGCTCTCCTGCATACACTAGTTCTGCAGCTGTCTGCTCTCCTCCATACAATGAACATTTTGAAGAAGGAAATGACATCAGACCTTTTTTTTTTTCTTTTCATCAACCATCTTTAATGGCATTGTGCACTGATTAAAAACGCAGTGAGCAAAAACGCAGCAAAAATCGCACCACATCGCGGTAAAAACGCATGCGTTTTTGTCGCGTTTTTTTAGCTGCGGGTGCGTTTTTTGAGACAAAAGCGCACAAAAAAACGCAGCGTGAAAAAAACGCCTAGTGCGCACATACCCTTAGGCTACACTCATGAACGTGTTTTTCTCTGCTATGTGTGCTTTGAATTAAGCTATATCTCCCCCTGAATTCTTTTGGGAGGTTTATGACCGCATAATAACAGTTTATTGATTAATAACTGTAATTGGTTCCCCCCCCCCCCCCCCCCCCCGGTTATTTCTCCTATGAGAATTCACTTTGTGACACTGCATGTTTCATTACAGCTTATTTGTTTGTCTGTCAGTGTGCTTTTTATTGTTAGTCATTAATAAAAGTTATATTTTACTTTTTGGCAGACACATATCAGTATTGCCCTGCTAAGGACCAAAATACTCAACGAGAAACGAATAACATGAACACTGTACTATTCGTGCGAGTAACAAAAATCGCTCATCACTAATTATAACTAATGTACTCAATGAGTCCATTAGAGAATTTTAGATCTAAAAGCACAATCTATTTAGTTTCTATCTTTAGAAACGATTTTTTTTAATGTCTCCTCCACAGATATAAACATTTATGTCGTCTGTTCCCCCAATATGGAAACTTTTGAGATTACAATGATGGAAGTCATGAAAATGTAGTGGAATTGGATGCCATTTATCACTGTTTTTATATTTTTAACATGTTCAAGGGCACAGACTTTTAGCTATTGAGTCGGTATGCCTACATGGGCAAGGTTGCAGGGAGAGGTTGCTAAGTAGATGACTGACGTGGCATTGCAAGTAAGATTATGCACAATTCTATATCTTTTCAAACCTTTTGAGTCAGAAAAAGAGAATGTCCTGAACATGTATAAGGTGGGCCATAAGTATGGATGCATACACTCTGATAAAAAAAAAAAAGTTGAATTAAAAATGGCTGCTTTGCAGATGGCCACCATGGGCATGACCCGGCCTCAAATGTTTTGCCCCTCCCATGTACTAATAAGCCACAAACGGTAAGGTGATATCATCAGGGTGTATCCATATTTATGGCCCACCCTTTATTTACATTCAGAACAATTACTGCATGCCAGCGGCTGGCTGCCAAATTTTGGCATGGGGGGAAAGTACACAGGAGTGGCCCATGAATAGCAACCCATTCTTAATAGGAATCTGTCATTAGGTTTTACTGATATATAAAGTACAGCCACCGCCTTTAAGACTTCTTTTACAGTAATCTAGTAAGCTGCATGTATTTCCCCAAGCCCCTCTGCATAGTACAGAAAAAGAGCTTTTATTATACCCACCGCCATTGCGGTACGGTCCGATGGGCATCTCTGGTCTTGATCCAGTGCAGCTTCTTCTTACAATCGCCATCGCCATTAGGCTGAGGAAAGTATTGCAGTGTGCATGTGGCGGCTTTATTTCTGGGTAATCAGCACTCTTTAGCCTTACCCAGCCCTTGCCAGATCAAAGAGAAGTATGCCTGTGCAGGAGCGAGGTCGGGAAACACATGTGGATGACGTAGGACACATCCGCTACACAACGCAGGGAAAGGCAATGGCTCTTGTAGGAAGAAAAAAGGCTCCAGATCAAGACCAGAGGTCCCCATCGGACTTGGTCGCCAGCTGTGGATATAAAAAAAAGCCCTTATTTGTGCTATGCTTGGGGTCATACACGCAGCTTACTATAATGCTGTAAAAGCAAATTTAAAAGTAGTGGCCGTACTTTATATTAGGAAAAACCTTGTGACAGGTTTATGTTCAGCTGCTTCATAGGCTGTGTTCACTCAGCCATATTGTCTGTGAGTACGGCCTGTGGAAAAAACTGACAGCACTTGGACCGGTTCCTATGAGCTCTTGCACTTCTCAGGTGTCATACATGGGTACGTATTACAAACTTTAAGCCAGATATACGCTTTCAAATATGTAGTAAAGCAATGTACACTGTTCTTTTCTACACTCCTCAAAAAAACATATTTTTGTGTCGTGGTCACGGGCGGCCTAGCCTGCCTCCGTTGCCCCGTGGCGTACAGAAAATGGCAGAGAAGAGATGATGGAGGTAGTTGTGAGGTGGTTGTCGTGACGCCACCTGGGGTATGCGGTCAGGGAATGGGCCGCCGCTGCTGTCGGTGTCCTCCGGGGCAGATGGCAGTAGCAGCCAGGGATGGGATTGCTCTCCACAGGTAGAACGGGCCCCAGGGAGGATGATGAGGGGAGTAGTAATGGCAGCAGGGAGTGGCAGTACGGGTAATAAAGAGTCCAAGTCTATAGTTGCGGTTCCAGGTTGTTTACTCACTTGTACGATGCCGCTCACTCAGGTAATACCGGTCACTTCCTATGATGGGCTCCATCTAACCCAAATCCCTTTAGAGATCAGTCGGGTTTGGTGTTCAGTGGGTTTCTCCTTGTAATGCCTGTCTGTAGATCCCCTGGCTTGAACCTACGAGGGGACCCTGGATTTCACGAGATGTACTCTTGTCCCTATCTGCAGGTGCTGCGGTTCCGATGTGGGGTCCGGCTTGAAGCGAGGCTCCGGATCCTTTATGGCATTGTGCTCAGGCGCTATGTGGCCAGGGAAGATTGACACTTTCCCCATCCGGGCATATTCTGGAAATCCAATGTGAAGTATGATCTTTCCTAGGGTCCTGCCACCCTGTGTGGTGTCGACTCCGTAGGGAGCAAGTTCACTCTCCCTATGGCAACCGTGTGAGCTCTCTCCTCCTTCCCACCGGAGCACCTGTAAGATGCAACTGCTCCCATCCTCTCCTGCTGGAGAACTCTCTAACTGTTCTGTTGGCTCCTGACTCACCCTACTAGCTGCACCTCACCCCTCCCAGGTCCTAAGCTAGTGGGACTGGAGCCCCAGTTGAGGGCATCCTGTAAATGCCACTCTGTCGGCGACCCCTTTATCAACCGACCCTAGTTTAGTCCCCAGTAGGAACAGGGCAACCTAGTGTGTAATGTGGTGAAACCTGGACTGACCTCCTCAGGAGGTAATGGCAGATACTATAACAGCTTTTAAAAAAGGGCTGGATGATTTCCTCAGTACACACAACATTGTTGGTTACAAGTGACTTAGGGACAAAATGTCGAATTGGTGGAGGAAGGTTGAACTGGATGGACCTAGGTCTTTTGTCAACCTATGTAACTATGTAAAAGGGAACGGGGTTTAGCATTACACCCAATGTTAGGTGCCATATTCTGTGGCGACTGAAGCCTCAGGGGCGCCACACATACGTCTATGAATATTTTTTGTGTATTTTTTCAGATACTTGATCAACCAAGTCACCAATGTAAACTTCAACTCCACATCAACAAATAGTGGTTATAGTATATGATGTACCAGTCACTTATCCTGTGTATATCATATGATGTCCAGATATTCTACCAGTCACATGTTAATTGTATATAACATGAGATATCTGTACATACAGTATATTACATAGAGTTTACAGAATAATACATTTCTAGCATATATACAGGGCTGAAATAAGTATTGAACATGTAACTGATTTTAGTAAATGCCATTGAAATGAATTTCTTACCAGATGTCGGTAACAACCCATCCAATCCACACAGGCAAATAAATCAAACCACCGATGTCCATAACTTAAGTGATTTGTAACGAAATAGAGAAAAAGTATTGCACACACTTACTGAAATTTAATTAATATTTTGCACAAAAGCCTTTGTTTGTGATGAAGCTTCAAGACACTTGCTGCCATATGCTGAAAAATACCCTCACACCATGATGTTCCCATCTCAAAACTTCACTGTTGGTATGTGTTGTTTTTTTTTTATTATTTGCTTCCAAAGTGTTCAATTTTTGTCTCATCTGACCAGACTATGTTCGCCCATTATTTCACAGACTTGTCTAAATGTTGTTGAGCAAACTTTAAACATGCTTGAATATACACTTTGGTCAAAAATTGAGTCTTTCGTGGTGAGCGTGCATACAGGCCATGGAGGGGGGTGTATTGCGTATTGTTTTCTTTGCAATAAGGCTGTGTGCGCACGTGTGCAATTTTCCTGCATTTTGGCTGCGTTTAAAACTGCAGCGCCTCAATGACAAAATGCATGCGTTGTGCTTCCCCAGCAAACTCTATGAGAAGTCTGCAAATTTCCAAACGCACGTTGCTTTTTTTTAGACAGCATTTTGGATGCCAAATATTTGACAAAATCGAAGCAACATGTCACTTATTTTGTGCATTTTGGTTGCATTTTTCACCCATTGAAATGAAGAGGTGTGTCAAAACGCAACCAAAACGTTTAGCTGTGCACTTGCACTGCATTTTTGTTGCATTCTGCATGCTTTTTTCACAAACAAAACAGGTTTTTCGGTCTCTCTCTCTGTCGATGTCGGTCTCACTCTCTCTGTCTGTCGGTTGGTCTCTCCCTCGCTCTGTCGGTCGGTTGGTTTCTCCCTCTCACGCCCTCTCTCATACTCACCGATCACTGGCGTGGCGTGGGGCTGCACAGCTGTCACACTGCTCCAGCGTCTTCTCCTGCTTTTGAAAATGCCGGCCGCTCATTATTCCACCTCATACTCACTGCCTCACCCGCACACCGGCGCCTATGATTGGTTGCAGTCAGAAGAGCCCCTACGCTGAGTGACAGCTGTCTCACTGCAACCAATCACAGCCGCCAGTGGGCGGGTCTATATTGTGCAGTAAAATATATAAATAAAAAATTTAAAAATACGGCGTGCAGTCCCCCCTAATTTTGATACCAGTCAAGGTAAAGCCACATGGCTGAGGGCTGGTATATTCAGGATGGGGAGCCCCACGCTATGTGGCGCACCAAGCCTAAAAATATTAGCCAACAGCCGCCCGAAATGCCGCGTCCATTAGATGTGACAGTCCAGGGACTCTACCCGGCTCATTCCCATTGCCCTGGTGCGGTGGCAATCGGGGTAATAAGGAGTTAATGGCAGCCCATAGCTGCCACAAAGTCCTAGCTTAGTGATGGCAGGTGTCTATGAGACACCCCCCATCACGAAACTGTAGTGAAATATATAAACACAAACACCGAAAAATCCTTTATTTGAAATAAAAGACGAAAAAAACACCCTCTTTCACCACTTTAATAATCCCCAAACACTCCTCCAGGTCTGACGTAATTTACACGAGATCCCACAACGTTTCAGCTCTGCTACATCGGAAGCTGACAGGAGCGGCTGTAGAGCACGACCGCTCTCCGTGAGCTTCACGGAGCAACTGAAGTGAGTCACGCTGTCAGCGGTGACGTCGCTCAGGTTCCCCGCGGCCGCAGCTGGATCCTCCAACTGTCTCAGGTGGAGGACTTCAGCTGTGGCCGCAGGTAACCTGAGTGACAGCACCATTGATTGTGCGGCTCACTTCAGTCACTCAGGTGATTTGCAATCACAGGTGAGTCCTTCACTTGTAATCACAAATGAGGCCGCGACATAGAGAGCCGCGTGATGACAGTGAACTCGGGTGAAGATCTTATGTCACTGCTGCGGACCCCTGTGTTCTGGCACTGACCTCAGAGGTTCATCTGAGTTCATTACAGCACACAGAGATAGAAGATGGGCTCAAGAGCAATTGGTGGAACAAGCCACTAATTTGAAGGACGTTGTGCAGGAGAAAGGGGGATCTGCTGAAAAATATTATGCCAGGCTCCAACGAGTCTCTCGGATCTCGGGTTCACTACGACCAATAAGTCACAAGCCAACCTCCTAATCACCACCTTTTTTGAAGGTCTGCAAACAGACCTTAAGGACATGGTAATGTCCACTCGACCCGAGATCATAAATCCTCCTGCCAAAGATGCTATCCTGGTTGTTAAAAGCTTCCAGAGAAGCCTGGTAAAACATCCAGCCCCGAAATTTAAATAGAATACCCCAGCACTGGTGTATACTAACACACCAGCGCAGCCCTTACCACAGCCCATGCCCCAACAGGGCCCAAACCCTGTCTATGTACCTTCAAACCACAGTGTCAACAAGAATACTGCCCTATGCAGCAGCAGCCATAATACTTTCAGCCACAGCATATTCAGCCACAACATAACCTTGTTATGACAATAATCAACGTGGCCATCAAAACCAATGTCTTATCTGTTGGCGTTGTGGCCAGCCCGGTCACTTCCAGAGAAGGTGCCGTACCCTAAAAGAGTGTGGCCGGGTACCCTCAAAACCATAACCAAAACCTGCAGCACATAAATGCACAATGAAGGTGTGGCCAATCAAATTCTGTCGTGATGGTCAGTTCAAATCAGGGTTTTTCTACATCTGTAACTTTAGATGTCACAGGGACCTCTATTAAATTCATGGTGGAGACTAGGGCGGTCAATTCTATTGTTAAAATATTTGATATACCACCTGATCACACCCTGCCCCTTTCTGATGATGTCCTTACCCTAGTGGGCGTAGATGGATTACCCACTACGCATACATTGACCGGTACCGGATGGATCTTTCCCTGTAATTCACAACCAGTTCGTGTTGTCAAAAAATCTTTCGAGTCAATTTATTAAAATTTGATTTGTTGAATAAATTAAAGGTCGCTATAAATTAAGATGGAGAAGGAGGTATTACTCTCACCCTGACTAAAGTAAGTTTCCCAGAAGGGTGTGAGGAGACTTGCCTCCTACGGGTACTTCTTACTGTGATGCTCTCTATGCCATGTGCTGATGAATCTGATGTAGACCATTATGGTCAAAAGGGCCTAATGATGTGGGTAAACTCCCTGTAGATCTAGTAATGATCTATCTGAAGCCAGGTGTGCCTTTTTCCTGGAGTATCACAGTATCCCTTTAAATCAGTCCAAGAAGCGGGTCTCCAAGGCCAAGTTGACACTGCAGCGAGACGTGAGAGTGACAGGGAAAGGTGGGGGCTAAGTCAGCTCCTAAGAAAAAAACTGACGAAGAAGAGAAAAAGGAAAATAAAATGGTTTCAGCAGAGATTTGCAAGGCTGCATGTGTTTCACTTTTTACTGATGAGTGTTTCTTGGCTGGTTGGGTGGGTTTTGTTTAACCCTTAGAGTTCAGGATTTCACCAGATATTATTAATAGTATCCTGCTAATATCTAAATAATTAAATTAACTTTGCAGGGAAAATTAGATTTTTTGAAATATGCAAATTAGGGTTTTTTTGTTTTTATGGTCATCTTTTTGTTTTGTGTTTCTGCATACAAATTGCCAGTATTAATTAGTTTTCTTTTCTTTTACAGATACAGAATATATATGAATCGTGTTGTCTATTGTAAGGTTTCAAAATTTTCCAGCAGTAGAAGGCACAGCAGACATATTGGATAGATGATCTAATGCATATTTCTTTAGTTTTTGTTTTTATAGATGGACAGACATATTGGATAGATGATCTAATGCATATTTCTTTTTTTTGTTTTTATAGATGGAACAAGATGCTGGTCGATTCTACACTGGAAATATCACGGTTTACACAACATGAGGTAGTGTACATTTGAACCACTCCCTCCCCTTCTATCGGTACAGGAGGAAGTGACATATTAATCCCCTCTCTAGTGGGTGAAGCAGAGGTAGGTAAGATAGTCAAAATGTGTATGTAGGATGTAGATCTTTCCTGTTGTCAAATGAGCTAGGTATGCTGTAGATAAAGTCTAAATCTGAGCTGATGGAATCGGATGGAGATCCCCGCACAGGTGCAGCTGACCAAGAAGCAGTGAACGGGCCTAGAGTTGAGGAGTCCTTTACCAATGCATATGGACCATACCTCGGTGGCACCTGTCACGTCAGTGACTTCTGTTACTCCTTGTGTTCTTAAATCCCTACAGGAACAAGCGAATCAACAAGGAATGGAGTGCGAGATGCAGGGAGCCAGCTGACTGAGGAAGGTCTGTGGATAAAGGGCGGTAAGCTTTCTCTGCCATGAGATCTCTTCTCAATGATGGCCCAGGTAACATGGACTAAAATCTGTGAAAGACGAATATCAGTGTGTGCTTTGGTGATGCCAGGGTTCAGTACCCAGGTGGGCAGACTCACCCGGTCTTGTAAAACACGTTCTTAAAACAATGAGACAAAACTGAAAAGAGTTCACAGAAGCACCCTGCACCTGCTCTACCCATTTTTAGAGACCGCAAACTGATTATAGATGTATATCATGAGCACGTTGTATGCAAGTCTGTGCGTGTTGTGTAGATTTCTTTCCAGGTTTGGTCAGAGGCATTCCAGTGCAGAAAGCAACATCATTGCTGAAAATCCACATAATGCAAGTGGTATGTAAAAAAAAACACAAAAAACAAACAGGTCTCTATGTAAAATGATTTTTTTGGTTTAACACAAGGCACGTACAATTTTCATATGATTGACTAAATAGTGAAATAAACAAGTGTATTTTCTAATTCCAGATCCTAAATCAGGGTTTGTAGTATATGGTTTTCAGTCAGGACACTGATTAATCCTAAAGGGACAAGCGAGAAAGAGTCATGAGTCAAGATTAGATGAGTTGATCCAGCTTGTCCCCACCATAGAAATTTCGATGAAGCTCAATGGCAGGACAACATGGATTCACGCCTCACATTACAGAAGGGTCGATCCACCGGAGCTGCACTGAGCATCCTGCTCATTCTGTATAATTGAGTATTTTTCAATAAACGAGTCCAGTCTATGACATTGGCTCATACGGTGAACACGTTTTGTGTGATCATTGTCTGATTCAGTAATATCTGCACAGATACAGTCATATGAAAAAGTTTGAGCACCCCTATTAATGTTAACCTTTTTTCTTTATAACAATTTGGGTTTTTGCAACAGCTATTTCAGTTTCATATATCTAATAAATGATGGACTCAGTAATATTTCTGGATTGAAATGAGGTTTATTGTACTAACAGAAAATGTGCAATCTGCATTCAAACAAAATTTGACAGGTGCATAAGTATCGGCACCCTTAGCAATTTCTTGATTTGAACACTCCTAACTACTTTTTACTGGCTTACTGAGGCACTAAATTGGTTTTGTAACTTCATTGAGCTTTGAACTTCATAGGCAGGTGTATTCAATCATGAGAAAAGGTATTTAAGGTGGCCACTTGCAAGTTGGTCTCCTATTTGAATCTCCTATGAAGAGTGGCATCATGGGATCCTCAAAACAACTCTCAAATGATCTGAAAACAAAGATTATTCAACATAGTTGTTCAGGGGAAGGATACAAAAAGTTGTCTCAGAGATTTAAACTGTCAGTTTCCACTGTGAGGAACATAGTAAGGAAATGGAAGAACACAGGTACAGTTCTTGTTAAGCCCAGAAGTGGCAGGCCAAGAAAAATATCAGAAAGGCAGAGAAGAAGAATGGTGAGAACAGTCAAGGACAATCCACAGACCAGCTCCAAAGACCTGCAACATCATCTTGCTGCAGATGGTGTCACTGTGCATTGGTCAACAATACAGCACACTTTGCACAAGGAGAAGGTGTATGGGAGAGTGATGCGAAATAAGCCGTTTCTGCAAGCACGCCACAAACAGAGTCGCCGGAGGTATGCAAAAGCACATTTGGACAAGCCAGTTACATTTTGGAAGAAGGTCCTGTGGACTGATGAAACAAAGATTGAGTTGTTTGGTCATACAAAAAGGCGTTATGAATGGAGGCAAAAAAACACGGCATTCCAAGAAAAGCACTTGCTACCCACAGTAAAATTTGGTGGAGGTACCATCATGCTTTGGGGCTGTGTGGCAAATGCCAACACCGGGAATCTTGTTAAAGTTGAGGGTCGCATGGATTCAACTCAGTATCAGCAGATTCTTGATGAATAGTGACGACGTTGCAGTTACGCAGGGGGTGGATATTTCAGCAAGACAATGATCCAAAACACCAATCCAAATCTACTCAGGCATTCATGCAGAGGAACAATTACAATGTTCTGGAATGGCCATCCCAGTCCCCAGACCTGAAAATCATTGAACATCTGTGGGTTGATTTGAAGCGGGCTGTCCATGCTTGGCGACCATCAAACTTAACTGAACTGGAATTGTTTTGTAAACAGGAATGGTCAAAAATATCTTCATCCAGGAACTCATTAAAAAGCTACAGGAAGCGACTAGAGGCTGTGATTTTTGCAAAAGGAAGATCTCCAAAATATTAATGTCACTTTTATGTTGAGGTGCCCATACTTATGCACCTGTCAAATTTTGTTTAAATGCAGATTGCACATTTTCTGTTAGTACAATAAACCTCATTTCAATCCAGAAATCTTACTGAGTCCATCATTTATTAGATATATAAAACTGAACTAGGTGTTGCAGAAACCCAAATTGTTATAAAGAAAAAAGGTTAACATTACTAGGGGTGCCCAAACTTTTTCATATGACTGTATATAGCTAATTCGATCCATGCCTCTGATACTCTGAATGAAGATACCATTAGCTATCTTCACCTAAATTTCTCCTTTGACACTGCCAGAGGGTGCATTTTGTTTGTACAATTACAGAATGCAGCGTGCGCACATACCCTAATGCTACCTGCTTATTCCAGGTCTTTCTCTAGCTCTCCACAGTTAGTCCTTTGCTCTTGGTCACCTCTTCTGATAATTTTTTTCACTCCTCTGTCTGAAATCTTGAGACAAGCACCTAGGTGTAGCCGGTTTATGGTGAAATGTTCTTCTTTTCAATTCTAGATTATGGCCCCAAAAGTGCTGACTGGAATTTTTTGTAGTTTAGAAATCTTCTGTATCCAATGCCATCAGTATGTTTTGCACAAGAAAGCTGCAAAAGTCGTGAGACAGCCCATTGATTTTACCCATCAGGCAACGTTTCTTGTATGGCACCTTGGTAATGAGTCACTTTTTTATAGGACATCAGTTGAACCAGCTGCTATTTTTCAATAAGTTGCAGGATTGCTTTCTAATTACTGATAAGATTTCAGCTGGTGTCATGACTTTCCATGGCTTTTTGCACATCTTTCTTTATGCATTCAATACATTTTTCCTGTTATTTCTCATTATTACACATCACTTAATTTATGGACAGCTACGGTTTGATTTCTCTTTCCTATGTGGACTGGATAAGTTGTTACCAACATCTGATGAGAAACTGTCAAACATGGTGGTGGCAGCATCATGGTTTGGGCCTGCTTTTCTTCAGCAGGGACAGGGAAGATGGTTAAAATTGATGGGAAGATGGATGGAGCCAAATACAGGACCATTCTTGAAGAAAACCTCTTGGAGTTTGCAAAAGACCTGAGACTGGGATGGAGATTTGTCTTCCAACAAGACAATGATCCCAAACATAAAGCAAAATCTACAATGGAATGGTTCACAAATAAATGTATTCAGGTATTAGAATGGCCAATTCAAAGTCCAGACCTGAATCCAATCAAGAATCTGTGGAAAGAGCTGAAAACTGCTGTTCACAAACGCTCTCCATCCAACCTCACTCAGCTCGAGCTGTTTGCAAAGGAAGAATGGGCAAGAATTTCAGTCTCTTGATATGCAAAATTGATAGAGACAAACTCAAGCGTCTTGCAGCTGTAATCGCAGCAAAAGGTGACACTACAAAGTATTAACTTAAAGGGGACGAATAATATTGCACGCCCCACTTTTCAGTTATTTCAGTTATTCTTCACCACAACATTAAAATTTTTATCTTTATGTTTGAAGCCTGAAATATGGGAAAAGGTTGAAAAATTCAACAGAGCCTAATACTTTTGCAAGGCACTGTAGCTCTCAATATACGAGGGGCTGCTGATAAGTCTGAGTTTACCCAGTAAGAAACGAGATAGGATGATGAAACTTTACATTTATTCCACATACTCTCCACTGATGTCAACACACTTCTTACATTGGTATTCCAAGTTCTGTAAGCCTAGCAAAAAGAAGGATTTCGGTTGTGCCTCAAACCAGGCATCTGTAGCAGCTATGGAATCCGAAATGGTGTGAAATTTGGTACCCTTGAGGTCTTTCTTCAAGTTTCCAAACAGATGATAGTCAGAGGGAGCTAGATCTGGTGAATAAGGTGGGTGGTCAACCAGCTGGAAGCCCAGTTCTGACAGTTTTGTTGTGGTCACTTGTGCAGTGTGAGTGGAGGCATTGTCTTGCAGGAACAAGATTCCTTTGGACAGCTTGCCGCACCTTTTGGCCTTCGGAGCTGCCTTTAGTTGGTCCAAAAGTTCAATGTAATAGCTTGCATTGATGGTGGAACCCTTTTGAAGGTAGTCCACTTGCAGCACACCCTCCTTATCCCAGAATACAGACACCATCACCTTAGTGGCTGATTTTTGCATCCAGAACTTCTTTGGACGAGGAGAACCACTGTGCCTCCACTCTTTTGATTGTTCCTTGTTTTCAGGGTCATACAAATAAATCCAGGTCTCATCCATAGTGACCAGTCGATCCAGGAAGTTCTTATCAGTCTGGAAACATTGACAAATGGACCTGGAAGTTTAGGGTCCCACTTTGCAGATAGCTTCCTCTAAAATATCCAAATGTTCATGGATAAGGACACAAACACATTCACGGGAAATCCCCATGATGTCTGCTATTGCTTTAGCTGAAATTCGTTGATTCTCAGTATGAGGTTGTGCACAGCATTGCCGATCTCCAGAACAAGAACCACTCTCGGTCGTCCATGACGTTCCTCATCACTGGTGCTGAAGTGGCCAGTTTTAACTGTGGAATATGAAGTGTATTGATTCCCCAATGTCTGCGAGATATCACCATGAATATCCTTTGTGGACTTTCCTTGCAGAAACAAGAATTTTATCACTCCTCTGCTCTCAGTTGCTGTGAATATTGCATTAGACTCCGCCATTTTGTTTTTCCACGTGCGTAGAACACCGTTGCCATAAGATTTAAACATGAAATTTTGAAAACATATATTAGACACATAAGACTTTCATGTGATGTAGTATGTGTTACCATAGAAACAAAAAAAGATCACAAAGCTAAAGACTTATCAGCAGACCCTCGTACAGGATGAGCACCCACATAGCTCTCAATATACAGTATTAGCCCTCACAAAGCTCTCTATATAAAGGATGAGCCCTCACGTAGCTCTCTATATAAAATATGAACCCCCACATAGCCCCCTATATAAAGTATGAGCCCTCACATAGCTCTCTATATACAGGATAAGCCCTAACATAGCTCTCTATATACAGGATGAGCCTTCACATAGCTCTCCATATAAAATATGAACCCCAGATAGCACCCTATATACAGGATAAGCCCTCATATAGCCCCCTATATACAGTATGAGCCCTCACACAGCTTTCTATATAAAGGTGAGCCCTCACATAGTTCTCTATATAAAATATGAACGCCACATAGCTCTCTATATACAGTATGAGCCCTCTAATAGCTCCCAATACACAGGAGGGTCCCCTACATAGGTCTATATACAGGATAAGCCCTCAAATAGCCCTCTATATGCAGTAGGAGCCCTCACCTAGACCCTCTATATGCAGTATGAGCCCTCACCTAGCTCTCTATATAAAGGATGAGCCCTCACATAGCTCTCTATATCAAATATGAACCACCACATAGCCCCCTATATATAGTATAAGCCCTCACATAACCCCCTATATACAGTATGAACCCTCACATAGCTTTCTATATAAAGGATGAGCTTTCACATAGTTCTCTATATAGAATATGAACCTCACATACCTCTCTATATACAGTATGAGCCCTCACATAGCTCCCAATACACAGGATGGTCCCCTACATAGCTCTCTATATAAAGGATGAGCCCTCACATAGTTCTCTATATACAGGATAAGCCCTCACATAGCTGTCTATATCAAAAATGAACCCCCACAGTCCCCTATATACAGTGTAAACCCTCACATTGCCACTATATACAGGAAAAACCCTCACACAGCTCTCTATATACAGGATGAAACCTCATATATCTCTCTATATTCAGGATGAACCTTCACATGGCTACCTTTATACAGTATGAGCCCTTAGATAGCCCTATATACAGGATGAGCATGCACATAGCTTCCAAGATGCGGGATGAGCCATCACATAGCTCGCTATATACTGGATGAGCCCTCACACAGCTCTCTATATACAGGATAAGCCCTCACATAGCTCCCTATATACAGGAGGAGACTGAACATAGCTCCCTATATACAAGAGGTGCCCACACATTTCTCTCTATACACAGGATGAGCCCCCATATAGCCCAGTATATACAGTATGAGCCCCCAGTCAGCCACCTATATACAGTATGATCCCCCACATAGTCTCCTATATACAGTATGAGCTCACACACAACCCCCTACATACAGCATAATCCCCCATAGCTTTCTATATACAGTATGAGCCCTCTATACGATATGAGTCCCCGGACAGCCCCTTAAATACAGTATGAGCCCCTGCATAGCCCCCTATATACAGTATAATCCTCACATAGCCCCCTATGTACAGGATTGGCCCTGCCATTACACACTATATAAAAGCATGGATTCCATAAACATATTAAGAAAAAAAACACACACAGACCTCACTTTCGTTCCTTTGGCACTCTGCTTTGGTCCACAAGACTCCACTTCTTCACACATGCTGGTACCAACTGATGATGCCACAGAACAGGCCACGGGACCTCAGCTGGAGCTGAGCTGCCATTCTGTATTGCCAGCAATGGAGCGCCAGGAAAGCTCCCAGTTCCGACATGTGCACAGCTGTTAATGGTGCAAACATTATAGTGAGGGTAATTGTGACGCCCTGGCCCCGCCAGGTGTCGCACACAGGGTAGGCCCCCCGCATAACACCTTCCCAAAAAGGGTTACACCAAAGCCAACCAAATCATAGTCACCCCCCTCAGGGTAGGACAGGCACACCAATGGGCGGGAGCAGGCGGATGGAGCACGCCCACCTAGGGGTCTAGAGAACCTGGGGCGGGAAAAGTAGTCAGTTCAAGTCTGAGTTGAAGTGGAGTTGAGTGGAAGTTGAAGGAGGAGAGGAGTGAAGCCTGTGACAGTGACAGTCTGTCACGTGGAAGTAGCAGCAGAGAGGCGTCGGGACGGAGCCCCGGCGTATTGGCTAGGTGGCAGACGGTTGTCCATATCTGACAGAAGTTGGGAAGACGGCTGCGGGAGATCCGAGGAGGACAGGGTTGGAGCCCGCCGGTACCGAGTACCGGAGATCTGAACCGGAAACTGTGCAGAGAGGGGGTACTTGGACCCTGAAGCCAGGACCGGAACTAAAGGCCTAGCTAATTAACCAATTGAGGGCAGGATTATAGGTCCTGTCCCAACCAAAGTCCCAAAAGCAGACAACCACCCACCGAGGGGGTAAGGGCATCCGCCAGGGCCCGTAGATCCCAAGGGTCAGCGTCAGCGGGCACGGTTCCCAACCAAAAGTACCGGGAGCGGACTCCCGTGTTCCATACCGGGAAGTCCACACACTACAAAACACAGTGCAGAGGAAAAGTGACACAGACCACCAGCCCGGGTGTGGGACCAGAGTAAACCTGGCCGCGGCGGCCGGTCACCAACACATTGGTTTACCGATTGGACTTGTGTGAAGTTATTTGTGAGTACATTGACATCCCCCGGTGTGTCCGGGCGCGCCGGCACCTGCAGTCACCATCCTCAACACAGAGACACTGAGAACTGGGGCAGCAATCCCTACCCACGGAGGGGTTAACATCCAGCTGCAAGCCCATCACCCCTGGGTGCTCCCCAGCAGCAGCGGTGGTGCTACATTTCACCACACACCATAGGTGGCGTCACAAAATCCTCGTATATAAACGTCCCCTTTTCATTCGAAGTGTCCGCGAGACCCCCCGGGTCCGGAGACCCCTCGAGCCACACTGCAGATCCGGATCCGATCAGCTCGGCTGCTGGTGTGAGGGCGGCACATAATCTCACTTGCCCTCATTATAATCTACCTATCAGTATGTAATAGACTAATCTGTACACTGTATGTGCTATGTTTTATTTACACAGATATATACTGTTATATGCACTGTACTAATCACACCTGCACATACAGGACCTCACATATATATGGAGCCAGGGTCGGACTGGGGTGTGAGGGGCCTACCAGGGAAATTGCCTCTAGGGGCCCGCACTATAGCTACTGTAAACGTTTTTATTACTTGATCATTTTCGGCTTCTCTCAGTATAACGTGCGACTTTTAGCAAATCCTACAGTGCGCAGAAGAGCCCTGTCCTGTGCCTGCAGATATCACAGGATTTCCTGTAGCCTCTTATTTATTGTAGTTAATAATGGAATCTATTATTTACAGTCAGTCGCAGGTTTTCTTACACACGGACATTCCTTGTCCTAGGAAAACCACCGAGTACAACAGCCAAACAATAATCAAAGAGAAGCAGAACGTTATCCAGCATCTTCATATGGAAACGTTTACTAACATTAATCCCCCTCTGCCCTCATCTGGGAAATCCCCTGTAAGGGTGCGTGCCCAGCCGTCCACGATCAGTGTTTGCAGCATGTTGGCTGTAGCATGGTTCAGCTGCATCCAAAACGCTGCGTTGTAAGTACAAGCACAGTGGAGGGATTTCTAGAAATCCCGTGCCCAATGTGATTCTTGTTTCCGCAGCAAACACTGACCTGCGGATCTTCTTTCTAGACCACAGCATGTCAATTGTTTGCTGCGTGATCATATGCTCCTCCGTATGGAGAACACAAGTGAAAGACCGCAGCGCACTGAAGCCTGATTGTGGGTATGAGCAGCTGCGGTCTCCTGCGGAGAACACTCGCAGCCCCGCAGGTCCGGACCCGCTCCATGCAGAACACAGTGAGTCCTGATCGTGGGCATATACCCTAAGGGGCACTTTGCACACTGCGACATCGCAGGCCGATGCTGCGATGCCGAGTGCGATAGTCCCCGCCCCCGTCGCAGCAGCGATATGTGGTGATAGCTGGCGTAGCGAAAATTATCGCTACGCCAGCTTCACACACACACTCACCTGCCGTGCGACGTCCCTGTGGCCGGCGACCCGCCTCCTTGTTAAGGGGGCGGGTCGTGCGGCGTCACTGCGACGTCACACGGCAGGCGGCCAATCGGAGCGGAGGGGCGGAGATGAGCAGGATGTAAACATCCTGCCCACCTTCTTCCTTCCGCATATCCTACGGAAGCCGCAGTGACGCTGGTAGGAGATGTTCCTCGCTCCTGCGGCTTCACACACAGCGATGTGTGCTGCCGCAGGAGCGAGGAACAACATCGGACCGTCGCGTCAGCGTAATTATGAATTATGCCGACGCTGCACCGATGATACGATTACGACGCTTTTGCGCTCGTTAATCGTATCATCAAGGCTTTACAAACTGCGATGTCGCATGCGATGCCGGATGTGCGTCACTTTCAATTTGACCCCACCGACATCGCACCTGCAATGTCGCAGTGTGCAAAGTGCCCCTAAGAGTCAGTGTGTGGAGGTGTGAAGCATTACCACCAAATACACTTTACCATTTGGAGACTCTGGTGAATATTTGTCTTCACTATAGTTTCTAAACTAGTGTTACATGTTGGATAAACCCTTCACTAGTCCTGTGTATTCTGACAACACTGCTCTATAGACAGATCAGGCTTTTTTTTTACATATATAGTATTTATACTGAAGCTCCTCTTGTACTATCATCACATATAGAGGCCCCCTGAAGAGTAATTACATATAGCCTAAGATAATGACACTAACACTGGGGCACTGGGGGTACAGGATAATGACATTGACACTGGGGGTACAGGATAATGACACTGGGGTATAGGGCAATGTCACTGACACTGGGGTTACAGGATAATGACACTGACACTGGGGTTACAGGATAATGACACTGACACTGGAGGTACAGGATAATGACACTGACACTGGGGGTACAGGATAATGACACCGACACTGGGGGTACAAGATAATGACACTGACACTGGGGGTACAGGATAATGACACTGACACTGGGGGTACAGGATAATGACACTGACACTGGGGGTACAGGATAATGACACTGACACTGGGGGTACAGGATAATGACACTGACACTGGAATACAGGATAATGACACTGGGGATACAGGATAATGACACTGATACTGGGGGTACAGGATAATGACACTGACACTGGGGGTACAGGATAATGACACTGACACTGGGGGTACAGGATAATGACACTGACACTGGGGGTACAGGATAATGACACTGACACTGGAGTACAGGATAATGACACTGGGGATACAGGATAATGACACTGATACTCGGGGTACAGGATAATGACACTGACACTGGGGGTACAGGATAATGACACTGACACTGGGGGTACAGGATAATGACACTGACACTGGAGGAACAGGATAATGACACTGACACTGGGAGTACAGGATAATGACACTGGGGATACAGGATAATGACACTGATACTGGGGGTACAGGATAATGACACTGACACTGGGGGTACAGGATAATGACACTGACACTGGGGGTACAGGATAATGACACTGACACTGGAGTACAGGATAATGACACTGGGGATACAGGATAATGACACTGATACTCGGGGTACAGGATAATGACACTGACACTGGGGGTACAGGATAATGACACTGACACTGGGGGTACAGGATAATGACACTGACACTGGGGGTACAGGATAATGACACTGACACTGGGAGTACAGGATAATGACACTGGGGATACAGGATAATGACACTGATACTGGGGGTACAGGATAATGACACTGACACTGGGGGTACAGGATAATGACACTGACACTGGGGGTACAGGATAATGACACTGACACTGGAGTACAGGATAATGACACTGGGGATACAGGATAATGACACTGATACTCGGGGTACAGGATAATGACACTGACACTGGGGGTACAGGATAATGACACTGACACTGGGGTACAGGATAATGACACTGACACTGGAGGAACAGGATAATGACACAGACACTGGGGTACAGGATAATGACACTGGGGGTACAGGATAATGACACTGACACTGGGGTACAGGATAATGACACTGACACTGGAGGAACAGGATAATGACACAGACACTGGGGTACAGGACAATGACACCGACACTGGGGGTACAAGATAATGACACTGACACTGGAGGTACAGGATAATGACACTGACACTGGGGGTACAGGATAATGACACCGACACTGGGGGTACAAGATAATGACACTGACACTAGGGGTACAGGATAATGACACTGACACTGGGGGTACAGGATAATGACACTGACACTGGGGGTACAGGATAATGACACTGACACTGGGGGTATAGGATAATGACACTGACACTGGAGTACAGCATAATGACACTGGGGATACAGGATAATGACACTGATACTGGGGGTACAGGATAATGACACTGACACTGGGGGTACAGGATAATGACACTGACACTGGGGGTACAGGATAATGACACTGACACTGGGGGTACAGGATAATGACACTGACACTGGGAGTACAGGATAATGACACTGGGGATACAGGATAATGACACTGATACTGGGGGTACAGGATAATGACACTGACACTGGGGGTACAGGATAATGACACTGACACTGGGGGTACAGGATAATGACACTGACACTGGAGTACAAGATAATGACACTGGGGATACAGGATAATGACACTGACACTGAGGGTACAGGACAATGACACTGACACTGGGGGTACAGGATAATAACACCGACACTGGGGGTACAGGATAATGACACTGACACTGGGGGTACAGGATAATGACACTGACACTGGGAGTACAGGATAATGACACTGACACTGGAGGAACAGGATAATGACACAGACACTGGGGTACAGGATAATGACACTGGGGATACAGGATAATGACACTGACACTGGAGTACAGGACAATGACACTGACACTGGAGGTACAGGATAATGACACTGACACTGGAGTACAGGATAATGACACTGGAGGTACAGGATAATGACACTGACACTGGGGGTATAGGATAATGACACTGACACTGGGGGTACAGGATAATGACACTGACACTGGGGTTACAGGATAATGACACTGACACTGGGGGGACAGGATAATAACACTGACACTGGGGGTACAGGATAATGACACTGACATTGGGGGTACAGGATAATGACACTGACACTGGGGGTAGCAATGGGCCCCCCAGCCTTGTGTACTCTAGCAATGGGCCTCTCTTCCTGTCCCCTATTATGCCATTGTTCACACACACACACGCACGCACGCACACACACACACACACACACACACACACACACACGTTATTCTCACCTGTCCTCCGTACCTGCGCTGTCCTTACCTTACCAGTCCGCAGGCTCATGGACCCCTCCATGATCTCGTCCGGTGCACGGAGCCGCCGCTGCCGCAGAATGCCATCATGGCTTTACTGCAATTAAATGCTTTGCAGCGCCGTAAAGCATTTAACTGCAGTAAAGCAATGAAGTCAACCTGCAGCGGCGGCTCCGTGCACCGGACGGGTCACTGAGGGGGTCTGTGTCTTGCGGTCTGGAGCACCACGGGAACAGAGGAGAACAGGTGAGAATGATTATTTTTTTTTTCTTCGGCTCCTTCTGAGCAGTTACTTCTCCTCTGCATCCCTGCGCGTCCTCTCCTCTGCTGCTCCGGCGGCGGCAGTGTGATGACGGCCGCTGTGTCGGTGCGGGGCTGAGCAGGTCCTCCGCCTCCTGACACCGGCCGGACTGTTCACATGTACGAGCGTCTGAAGGATGCACGTACATTTGAACAGCGAGCGGTGCAGGACCTACGGTGAGTCACATGACTGTCTGTGATGTCACCACAGGTCCTTCTGCACCCGCAAAAACTGCAGCGATAGTACGGATCGTGTGCTATCGCTGCAGTGTGTAATTGAAAGGCTGGGGGCCCTCAGAGTGTGGGAGGAGGGGCCCATCAGAGCGTGGGGGCCCTGCCCAGTCTGCCGCACATAGCGCCGGCCGTGAAAAACCGGTGGCCCCGCGGCGCTGTACACAGCCCCGCATAAATTAAGGCACGTGGGGCCCCCTGAGGGCCCGAGGCCTACCGGGGGATTCCCCGGTGCCCCGGCGGGCCAGACCGAGCCTATATGGAGCAATATAGCTGGGTGACCACAAGCTATTACTCGGCTTGAGATCATCGTGTCTGCTATTAGTGACGATGGGTACAAAGCGGGAGACCTCACCCTAAAATAAACAAAGAGATACAACTGGCACTACCGACAGCCATTTCAGAGGGGTGGATTAGTGACCCGCATTTGGTGATAGCATCCACAGCAGCCATAACAGCAGGGCACCTGCTATAATGAATAACTGACATCCGCTGATCATTTCCCTAGCTCACCTTGTGAGCCTTCACAATCATTGTTTGCGGGAAAAGAATAATTAAAAAAATAAATAAATAAATAAAATAATACAGGTAACCTCTTACCGACACTGTGTACGTCATGCCTCATGTCGGCATACTCACTGCCTGATGCCGCGGGCAGCGAGTTCCACGCATATGAGTTGATTTGAATAGCTGACATGTGTGGATATCAGACACAAATGGATCCGCTCTCCACTCGTGCCTGTTAACTCCTTACACCGCGCTGTCAAAACGTGACAGCGCGGTGTACATCGCAGCCGCAGTAAGCTCTCAGTCACCTGGCTCCATCGGAAGTTACATGTTGTGATCACGTAGATCCAATCATTGCCATGGTAACACAGGGTCATGTGATGACTCCTGTAGCTATCATAAGTCAGTTCCTCTTAGGCCCTGTGTCCACGGTGCGTTTTTTCATGCTTTTCTGCAGCGTTTTCAACTGCACTTTCTTAGTGCCCAAATGGCTGCGTTTTGATTTCCCAGCAAAGTCTATGGAAAATAGGGTTTTCCTGTGCCCACCATGCAGTTCAAAATGCTGCGTTTAATTTGCATATTTTGTGGCAAAAAACATGCGTTTTAAAAAGCAGCATGAATTGTTTTTGCCATTTGAGGTGCGTTTACATAACATAGAAGTCAATGAGAAAGCAGGGAGTAACCAAGAAACATCAAAATTCCAACGTTTTACCTGCTTTTTTGGTGCAGAAAACATGCGTTTTGGACTACTAAAACGCATGCTTTTTGCACATCAAAATAATTATTTCATATGTCCCTTTACACACACACATAGTCCGACAATTTATGTAAAGAAAATTATCATTTTATTGTTATATTTCCGTTTTTTATTAAATAACCGCTATAATTCTATTAAATCTTGCTATTTTCTTTTTTTCCATACAAATATTTATGTGTCCCTTTTTTTTCTCTTTTTTCATATTGTTTGACTGTTGTAACTTTATTTATCATTGTCTTGATGTTCAAAACGCATGTGTCAAAGTGCATTTGAAAAAGCATTCAAAAAGCGCTAAAAATGCACCAAATACGCGGCAAATACGCATGCGTTTTCAGCGCTAAAGTTCTGCAAAAGGCAACTTTGGCTAATTCAATTAAGGACAAAATGTGCATTTAGAACTGCAAGTAAGGAAAAGCAACGTGGACACATAGCCTAACAGCTGGCAGAGGGCCGTGTATGAGAGGAGAGCAGCTTTTCTTCTACAAAAAAGGAACAAGCGATCAGACTGCTGATCCTTATAATAGTAAAATAAAAAAAAGAAAAAGACAAACTTTTAAAAAATTTAAAAAACCTAAAAGTTTAAATCATCCCCCATTCACCCCATTGACAATTAAAGGGTTAAAAAAAAATAAAAAATATACGATATATTTGATATCGCCACATTCAGAAATATCAAAATTTAAAATATCTCATCAATAAATGGCGTAGCGGCAAAAAAATCCAAATGCCAAAATTACGTTTTTTGGTCGTTGCAAATTTTGCGTAAAATGCAATAAAAATGTAGCATCTGCCTAAAAATGGTACCGTTAAAAATGTCAGCTCGAGATGCAAAAAATAAGCGGTCGCTGAACCATAGAGCCCAAAGAATGAGAATGCTATAGTTTTCAGAAAATAGCGCAGAAAGTGTGCCACTTTTTTTGGAAAAACATCTGAATTTTTTTTAACCCATTACATAACAGTAAATCCATACGTTTGGTGTCTACGAATTCGTACTGACCTGAGGCGTCACATCGCCATATCAGTTTTACCATATAGTAAACACAGTGAATAAAATATCCCAAAAACAATTGTGCAATCACACTTTTTTTTGCAATTTTTCTGCACTTGGAATTTTTTTGCCATTTTCCAGTACATTATATGGTAAAACTAATGGATTCATTTAAAAGTACAACTCGTCCCTCAAACGTACGCTCTTATATGGCAAGATTAAAGGAACAATAAAAAAGTGACGGCTCTCGGAAGAAGGGGAGCAAAAAACAAAAACGGAATATCGCTGGGGGTGAAGGGGTTAAACAAAAGAAAATTTAGGACTCTTCCATTATCATATAAATGAATAGATTTGGAACCTTTTATTTCCATTATGTTTTCCTAAAATGCATTAAAATACTGAAACTACTGGAAATGTGAAGCAGAGCCTTAGGCGGGCTTTGCACACTACAACATCGCAGGTGCGATGTCGGTGGGGTCAAATTGAAAGTGACGTACTTCCGGCATCGCATGCGACATCATAGTGTGTAAAGGCTCGATGATACGATTAACGAGTGCAAAAGTGTCGTAATCGTATCATCGGTGCAGTGTCGGCGAAATCCATAATTACGCTGACGCAACGGTCCGATGTTGTTCCTCGCTCCTGCGGCAGCACACATCGCTGTGTGTGAAGCCGCAGGAGCGAGGAACATCTCCTACCAGCGTCACCGCGGCTTCCGTAGGATATGCGGAAGGAAGGAGGTGGGCGGGATGCTTACATCCCGCTCATCTCCGCCCCTCCGCTCCTATAGGCCGCCTGCCGTGTGACGTCGCTATGACGCCGCACGACCCACCCCCTTAATAAGGAGGCGGGTCGCCGGCCAGAGCGACGGTCGCAGGACAGGTGAGTCCATGTGAAGCTGCCGTAGCGATAATGTTCGCTACGGCAGCTATCACAAGGATATTGCAGTTGCGACGGGGGCGGGGACTATCGCGCTCGGCATCGCAGCATCGGCTTGCGATGTCGCAGCGTGCAAAGTACCCCTTAGAATGCAATGTAAAGATACTGGAATGGGGCGGAGTGATGTAGCTGAGCTGAGCGGAGGCACATGAGAGGTGCTCCCACCATCCTGCATATCCTGATATTGTTGCCTGCTCTCCCTCGCCTGCAAAGTTGTTCCTGAGGTAGGGGACACTCTCTAGAGGCCAGCGATTCCACCAGAACTGTCCCCCGACTCCTGACAGCAGATATTGTACCAACTGAGGCCGGACAGTGAGACGAGGCAGCCATCTTCCCTGCACGAGGCTTTGCAGCTGCATAGCGTGCAGCGCCGTGGAGTCCCACCACCCGGCGATCAGCTTACCCCCAGGAGGACGTGGAGGAGCTGGTGGAGGTGGCTTCACAAGTCAGCAGGGGCGAACCAGAGGGGAGATCTGGAGATCAGTGAGCGCCACTAATAATTTTATCATCAGCCGCACCGCCCGCAGCTGGCACATCAAAGGGCCAGCAGCGGTGAACGAGCCAATAACCGAGGCAGATTGGGGTGAGTGCTCTGAAAAACAGGCCCCTCAGGTCTCCCTCTGACACTGACATAATACAGAAAGATATACATTAAGACTCCACGCTGGAGAGGCCTGTATTACTCCTGATTATAACACTCAGGCGCTGTGCTGACTCGGGACTACCCTTTGCTGTAGACACGTGTATGTACAGATGTTGGGGGTGAGAATTAAGTAAACAGAAATACTTAATTCAGCCATTTCATAGACTCAGGTATATAGTTTAGTAGATGTAAACTAACACTCATATATATGAATGCTTTTGTTTCTTACTAACACGTATATATACAGTCATATGAAAAAGTTTGGGCACCCCTATTAATGTTAACCTTTTTTCTTTACAACAATTTGGGTTTTTGCAACAGCTATTTCAGTTTCATATATCTAATAACTGATGGACTGAGTAATATTTCTGGATTGAAATGAGGTTTATTGTACTAACAGAAAATGTGCAATCTGCATTTAAACAAAATTTGACCAGTACAAAAGTATGGGCACCTCAACATAAGAGTGACATTAATATTTTGTAGATCCTCCTTTTGCAAAAATAACAGCCTCTAGTCGCTTAGGCTATGTTCGCACGTTGCGTTTTTTTCCGCGTTTCTGCAGCGTTTTTAGCTGCAGCGTTTTTGTGCCAAAACGCATGCGTTTTTGTTTTCCAGCAAAGTCTATGGAAAAACCAGAAATCCTGTCTGCACTTTGCTTTTTTTTCAGCAGCGTTTAATTTGCATATTTGTGGTCAAAAACCATGCTGAAAAAGAAGCAGCATGTCAGTTGTTTTTGCCATTTCTGCAGCGTTTCATTAACATTGGAGTCAATGAGAAATGGCAAAAAGCAACCAAAATCACAATTCCTGCGTTTTTCATGCTTTTTACCTGCTTTTCCACTGCGATTTTGGCTCCAAAAATGCATGCTTTTCTGGCCAAAAATTAATGGATTCTAATGTTCCTTTACACACACACAATAACCGAAAATTTAAATGCTAAAAAATAATAAACTTTACCTATTTTTCTGTTATAATGTGCATAACCGCTATTATTTCATTATAATTGATATTTTCCATATAGTTTTATTAAAATTTTATCCTTTTTTCATTCTTTTTGACTAGTCCAACTTTATTTCTCAGTGTCTTGATCTACAAAACGCATCTGCAGAAACGCAGGTGAAAACGCAGGTAAAAAGCGCACAAAACGCACTAAAAACGCGGTAAAAACGCATGCGTTTTTAGCGCTAAAAAATGGCCAAAAGCCATTTGGTCAAAAACCAAGGGAAGGAAAACGTGCAGAATAAACTGCAGGTACTCCGACGCAACGTGCGCACATAGCCTTAGGGGCACTTTGCACACTGCGACATCGCAGGTGCGATGTCGGTGGGGTCAAATTGAAAGTGACGCACATCCGGCATCGCATGCGACATCGCAGTGTGTAAAGCCTAGATGATACGATTAACGAGCGCAAAAGCGTCGTAATCGTATCATCGGTGTAGTGTCGGCGTAATTCATAATTACGCTGACGCGACGGTCCGATGTTGTTCCTCGCTCCTGCGGCAGCACACATCGCTGTGTGTGAAGCCGCAGGAGCGAGGAACATCTCCTACCGGCGTCACCGCGGCTTCCGTAGGATATGCGGAAGGAAGAAGGTGGGCAGGATGTTTACATCCTGCTCATCTCCGCCCCTCCGCTCCGATTGGCCGCCTGCCGTGTGACGTCGCAGTGACGCCGCACGACCCGCCCCCTTAACAAGGAGGCGGGTCGCCGTCCACAGGGACGTCGCACGGCAGTTGAGTGTGTGTGTGAAGCTGGCGTAGCGATAATTTTCGCTACGCCAGCTATCACCACATATCGCTGCTGCGACGGGGGCGGGGACTATCACACTCGGCATCGCAGCATCGGCCTGCGATGTCGCAGTGTGCAAAGTGCCCCTTAGTGTAGCTTTTAATGAGTTCCTGGATCCTGGATGAAGGTATATTTGACCATTCCTGGTTACAAAACAATTCCAATTCAGTTAAGTTTGATGGTCGCCAAGCATGGACAGCACACTTCAAATCATCCCACAGATGTTCAATGATATTCAGGTCTGGGGACTGGGATGGCCATTCCAGAACATTGTAATTGTTCCTCTGCATGAATGCCTGAGTAGATTTGGAGCGGTGTTTTGGATCATTGTCTTGCTGAATATCCATCCCCTGCGTAACTTCAACTTCATCACTGATTCTTGCACATTATTGTCAAGAATCTGCTGATACTGAGTTGAATCCATGCGACCCTCAACTTTAACAAGATTCCCGGTGCCGGCATTGGCCACACAGCCCCAAAGCATGATGGAACCTCCACCATAACATATCTTAAACGGATGACAAGGGAGGAGGATGACATAATAGGAAGAAGACTCAGGGACTCAGAGGCAAGATATATATCTAACACAACTGATGGGAACAGCGCGGCTTAGTTGCATTCATATAGGACATATGTACAACACTCTGAAACTAAATCTAAGCGTAAGCTATTCTTCACCCGACAGTCATACTTTGAGCTTGGGAACCAGTCAAACAAATTACTTGCATATATGGTTAGGCAGCATAATGCTTCAAATACAGTACTGGGAATATGAAAGGCGGATGGTTCGATTGTCACATCCCCTGAGGGCATCTCACAATGTTTCTACACGTTCTATAAAACTTTGTACAGCTCTAAAAGTGTTCATGGGGTCCAGGATTGTTTGGCATATTTCAGATGTAGAATGTCAAATATTGAGTCAGTCACAACGAGAGTTTCTAGAGGCAGACATAATAACAGAAGAAGTAACAACAGCCATCTCAGATATGGCTAGAGGGAAATCTCCCGGTCCAGACGGCCTTCAAATAGACTTTTACGGCAAATATTTGTGACACCTTGGCCCCGGTCCTTTTGATATTTTTTCACACTTTTCAATTGGTGGCTCTCTATCTGCCTCTCTATACAAACCGCATATTCTTGTGCTGAGGAAGGAGGGAAAGGATCACTGGACTGTGGCTCATACCGCTCTATATCATTGGTCAATGCTGACTACAAGATTTTTACCAAAATATTGGCGTCCCAGCTTAATTCTGTTATACTAGATGGAGTGCACCCGGATGAAACAGGATTTATGACTGGGAAAAACAACTCTATAAATATTAGATGGGTCCAGTCTATAGTGCAATACAGTATGTTGGTCCCGGAAAACGAGTGGCCCTTGGCCTCACTGGACGCGGTCAAGGCATTTGACTCGGTGGAGTGGCCATTCTTGTCTGCCTGCCTCCAGAGGTTCGCTTTTGGTCCTAAGTTTAGTAATTGGATCCACATGCTGCGTAGATCCCCATCTGTTGTATCAATTCCTGTTCCGGGTGACTATTGTGTCTGTTTGGGGTAATGGAACAGGAGTCATGGGATCATTACATGAAAATATTTGTTAGGGAAACCTTGTTCATGGCTAGGACGTTGATAGCTCTAAGGTGGATGGGAGGTTCACATCCAACAGTACTGTCCTGGGTCAAATTAGTTAATTAAATCATACCCTATGAAGGGGTCGTGCGTTACAATAGGGGATGCCCAGAAAAATTCAACAAAATCTGGAGCCTGTGGAACTCCTTTCTCGACACACTTACAGAAGATTAAAGGGAATGATTGTGACATAGATCCCTCTAGGTGTTAGAATACTGTCCAGCAGTATATGGATATTGAGATGCTGTGTAGCTGTTATTGTTGCCTTTTGTTTTGTTTAGGTTCTTTGATTAGATTAAGTTGTCTGTATACTTAATACAAATCTGTTAAATGTATAAATGCTAGGGTGTATGAACAACAACACTATTTTGTTTTAGGTAAAGCAGGTGCCATGAAAACTACATGACTGCCTATTACTATGTGTAAAATGCCACCATCCATGTACCTGTAACGGTGTACATTATGTCAGCTGTACCGTGTTTGAGTTGTTAATAAAACAAAGGAAAATAAAAGATACAGATATAAATATGGCTTACCATGGCTGCAAACGGCGCCTCTTGTTGGGGACATTTATTTCCTCCCTTTGTTCGCGTTTTACTAAAATATAAACCAAAAGTGATTATGATCCTAGTTCACATACCAGAGGAGCAATCTCCAACCTTGGAAGAAGCAGAACCTATTACATACTATATGGACAAAAGTATTCGGATGCCTACACATTACACCCAGGGAAGTTATATGAAATCTCATGCTAAATCCCCTCAGTGGCATCAACCACTGAGGACTCTCCGTTCTTTTAAACAATTTTTTTTTATCTCTACTGGCTAACATGGTACAAAGATATACTTTGCCTGTAACACAATCCCTTGTCATTAACCCCTTCACACCCTTGGCCTGAAAACACTTTAATGACTGGGCTATTTTTTACGATTCTGACCAGTGTCAATTTTAGGGCTCATGCGTATTGCACTGCAGCGTAAATGCATGTGTCCTGCGTCCCCTGCACAATCTATGTAGATTGTGCATGATACGTGCGCACGTTGCTTTTTTGATTGCAGCGATTTGAATGCTAAAATTTTAACCCAAATCCGTGCGTTCATAAAGCATGTCAATTATTTGTGCGCTTTGGATGCTGCTCCCACTCTGTCTATGGTGGGGGCATCATTGCGAGCGCATGAAATCGGCTTTTTTTCTACAGAAAAAATGCATCCATTACGCAGTGTTTCTGCAGCGATTTGAAGCGCACATGTGCTGTAAAATCGCTGCAGAATAATCAGCAGGTATGTGCGAACAAGCCCTAACAGGTAATAACTCTGGAACACTTCAGCAGATACCGGTGATTCTGACATTTTTTGTGATATATTGTACTTCATTATAGTTGTAAATTTAGGCCGATACTTTTACATTTATTTGTGAAAATATTGGAAATTTGTAGAAAATTTCAGTTTTCAAACTTTGACATTTTATAGCCATAAATCTGAGTTATGTCAGAAAATAGTTCCCACATGTCTACTTTACACCAGCACAATTTTTTAAACAATTTTTTTTTTGTTAGGAAGTTAGAAGGATTCAAAGTTCATCAGCAATTTCTCAATTTTCCAACAAAATTTACAAAACATTTTTTTAGGGACCACATCACATTTGAAGTGACTTTGAGAGGCCTAGGTGACAGAAAATACCCAAAAGTGACACCATTCTAAAAACTGCACCCCTCACATTGCTTAAAATTACATACAAGAAGTTTATAAATCCTTTAAGTGCTTCACAGGAACAAAAGCAATGTGGAAGGAAAAAATGATTTTTTTTTTTCAACACAAAAATGTTACTTAAAACATAATGGGTCGTTGGGGGGTTAATGACCGGGCAATTTTTTGCACTTCTGACAAGTGTAACTTTGACAGGTTATAACTCTGGAATGCTTCAACGGATCGTGCTGATTCTGACATTGCTTTTTTGTGACATATTGGACATCATGTTAGTGGTAGAATTAAGGTCATATTTTGTGTGTTTATTTAGGAAAATATCAGAAATTTGGTAAAAATTTTGAAAATTTCACAATTTTCAAAATTTGAAATGTTATGCCTTTAAATCTGAAAGATACTGTATGTCACACAAAATAGTCAGTAAAGAACATTTCCCACATGTCCACTTAACATCAGCGCAATTTTTGAAACAATTTTTTTTACTTAGAAAGTGTCACGATCGGGGGGGTAACAAGCGGGCGTCACACCCCTCCTCTATACCTCCCGACCGACAGACAGAGCACGTGACGCGCTCTCTAGCACCCCTCTTATAGTCAGGCCAATTATGGAATTGCCCGAAAATAAGCAAGGAGGCCGCTATTCTCCTGTGCCGAGGATTGAAGGGTTCCCGGTGAGAGTGAGGTATATATTCCTCCCGACCTCAGCGGACGGAATATATGAAAACCACCTTTAATCTCACCGGCTGCCCCACAATGATCCTTGGCACAAACTCGCTGCCACCAACCGATTTACGGTAACTATTAAGCCGAACACGCAGACGTGGGATTCAAGATCGAGATAACAGAACAGCCCAAGATTAGTTATATAATTTAATCAGCCTAAGGCACACTAGTAACTACAATATATACAATAGGGAATCTACAGAATATGCAGTTAGGTCAGAGTACAGTTACAGGCAAGGTATGGGTTACAAACAGGCATACAGTTCAAGCAGTTACCTTGTGCGTCTGGCCACAGGGGGGGCGCTGTTAGACCAGGTTTCCGGAGCTCCCTCACAGGTCTTTCCCGACCAGACCCCCGAGCAAAGAACAAGCTAAAATGTCCGAACTGTGGTTATCAACCTGGCCGAATACCTGTCCCCTCCTACCTCTGTGACCTCACAGGGAACCAATGTCACTCCCCCGGCTTTGAGTCAGGATAATATTCCCAAGGGATTATTAATCATAACTTTGCCTGAGAACGTCGTAGGCGGACGCCAATGCTCTCATTTTGACAGTTATGAATTTAGCTGCAAAACGAGAGAACTCATGGCTTGTCTGCTAGTTCCCTACTGGCCGATATCACGCCTGGGGTACTTCCCAAGGTCCCACTCCCATAAAAAAGGTGTGCCAGCATCGTCCGCATGCGGAGACACCATTTTTATGGTTGCCGTATTTATCGGACGTACGGCTCGCGAGATAGTAACCATATTTTACCGGAGTCGTTCTGTCTGGTGGCTTCAATGGCCTGGTAATGAGATAGCAACTCTTGTTACAGGGTCACAGCAGGGGGTCGTCCTGTGTCCTTTGTTCACAACTCATCTAATCTCCATATCACAGGAGATTGCCTCTGCTGTGTGAATGGGTTGTGACACCTTTCCAGATGTTGGACATCTGAGAAGGTGAGAAGGAGAAGGGGGGGGGTGTGCTACCACGGAGTGATGAGAGCGATTATGACTGGAAATCATAATTCCTCTTCATATCCCAGGATTTACCTCACACCTCCCCCCTTTTGAGGGCGCTAGGGGGCAGCACACTCCGGTGTTCCCCCGTGCGTCCGTCCGCGACCTCTCTTTGTCGGGACAGCCCGTCTGCGTTACCGTGGTCACGGCCCCTTTTGTGGCAAATGGTGAAGTTGTATTGCTGCAGCGCAAGGCTCCATCGCAACAACCTCCCAAGGGGATTGTGGTCCGTCTCCACGATGAAGCGGCGCCCATATAGATAGGGTTGCAGACGCTGCAGGGCCCACACTATGGCTAGGCATTCCTTTTCCATCGTGGAGTAGGCCACTTCCCTTGGTAACAGCTTCCTGCTCAGGTACAAGACTGGGTGCTCCTGTCTCGCCGAGCCCACCTGGCTGAGCATCGCACCGAGGCCGAAGTCACTGGTGTCGGTCTGTACTACAAACGACCGCGTGAAGTCAGCTGCCTGTAGTACTGGTGGGCTGGACAAGGCATCCTTTAGGGCCCGGAAGTCTGTCTCGCAGTCCACTGTCCAATCGACTGCAGAGGGCAGCTTCTTCTTGGTGAGGTCTGTCAGGGGCTTCGCCAGGCTACTATAGTGTGGAACAAACCTCCTATAGTACCCATCGGTCCCCAAGAAGGACATCACCTGCTTCTTTATCCTGGGGGTGGGCCAGGATGCGATGGCTTCCACTTTCTCAGGCTCGGGCTTCAGAGTTCGCCCGCCTACCCGGTGGCCCAGGTAATGGACCTCGCTCATGGCCAGCTGACACTTTCCTGGCTTGATGGTCAAACCTGCCTGGTGGATCCGCCTGAGCACTTGTGCTAGATGCTCCAGGTGGTCCTCCCAGGTGGGACTGAAGACGGCAATGTCATCCAGGTAAGCGGCCGAGTACCCTTCAAGTCCCTTGAGCAGGGTGTTGACTAGCCGCTGGAAAGTGGCAGGGGCATTCCTCATTCCGAAGGGCATCACCGTGGACTCGTACAGTCCAAATGGGGTAATAAAGGCAGAACGTTCCCTGGCCTTGCGTGACAGCATTGAGCCCCCTGTAGTCCACGCAGAACCGAGTGGTTCGTTCCTTCTTAGGGACGAGGACTACAGGCAAGGCCCAAGCGCTGTTGGATGCCTGGATCACCCCCAGCTTCAGCATCTCGTCAATCTCCTGGCGCATGTGTTGCTGCACCTCCAGGGAGACCCGATATGCTGAACACCGGATCGGGGGATGATCCCCAGTGTCCACGTGATGGACGGCCAACTCAGTCCTTCCGGGCTGGTTGGTAAACAACCCCCGGAAGAAGTGTAGGGTGGCCCACAGCTGGGACCGCAGGTCCTCCAAGAGCTGGTGGCCAACCTCCACATCCTCAATGGATCCACCTGCCCTAACCTGGGCTAGCATATTCAAGAGGGTTTCCGCCTCTTCCTCCTCGGGCAGGTTGCACATGGGGAGCGCACATGCCTCCCGCTCATGATGTGCCTTCATCATGTTCACATGGAAGGGCTTCCGCCTTCCACGGGCAGGGTCCAGGGTGACCAGGTACGTTACAGGGTTGAGCTGCTGGTACACGAGGTATGGGCCTTCCCAGGCTGCCTGAAGCTTGTCCTGTGGTACGGGACCAGTACCCACACCTTTTGACTCACTTGGTAGGTCCTCTCACAAGAGTTCTGGTCGTACCAACGCTTCTGATCGGCCTGGGCTTGAGCCATATTGTCGTGCACCAGCTGCGTCAAGGCCTGCATTTTGTCCCGAAAGCGCATGACATACTCGATAACCGACACTCCAGGGGTGGCCACATCCCCTTCCCAAACCTCTTTCACCAGAGCCAGCGGGCCCCGTACACGTCGCCCGTACAGGAGCTCAAAAGGTGAGAACCCTGTTGAGGCCTATGGAACCTCCCGGTAAGCAAATAACAGGTGTGGGAGATACCGCTCCCAGTTACACTCGTGGGAGTCGACCAACATCTTAAGCATCTGCTTTAAGGTGCCATTGAACCGCTCGCACAGACCATTAGTCTGTGGATGGTACGGGCTGGCCACCAGATGTTGCACCTGGACTTGCTTACAGAGGGCCTCCATCAGCTGTGACATGAATTGGGTCCCCCGGTCAGTGAGCATTTCCTGGGGAAAACCCACTCGAGAGAAAATCTCAAGAAATGCGGTGTCCACCTTGTCAGCCCGAATGGACGACAAGGCCACCGCTTCAGGGTACCGGGACGCATAGTCCACTACCGTCAGTACGAAGCGTTTCCCGGAGCTGCTGGGGATGGCCAGCGGGCCGACCAGATCCACAGCCACCCTCCTGAAAGGCTCATCAATGATGGGCAAAGATACCAGTGGGGCTTTGGGGTGTGGCCCCGCCTTCCCCACTCTCTGACAGATGCCACACGAACGGCAGTAGGCAGCCACATCGGCCCCCATTTTTTGCCAGCAGAAATGCTGGTTTAACCTGGCCTTGGTCTTAGTGATCCCTAGGTGTCCGGCCATCGGAATCTCATGTGCGATCCGCAACAACTCCGTCCGGAACGGTCCCTGGGCCACGCCTCTGGTGAACCCTGCTGGACCGTGACCCGATACAGCCATCCTTTGTCCCACACCACTCGCTCCAGGTCCGAGGGAGGCTGTGCCTCCTGCTCCTTGAGAGCTTTCAGGCTGTCGTCAGCTTCTAACGCTGCCTGAAACCCCTGACTAGATGTGGCCAGAATCGACGAGACTGTCACATCTTCGGTCAGTACCCTGGGACCTGTGTCCTGGCCTCCACCTGACTCGGCTGCCACTTGGTCAGAAGGGGAAGAGCTATCGGACCTCCGGGAGGCCCCTGGGCTTCCAGCACACCCACTGCGGGTGACAGCAGCCACAGCCGCTGTTACCGTGGGTCGTGCCTGCTCCTCCTCCGTCCCTGACCAAGTCGCCGGTTCAGGCAGACCTACCTGGCTTCCTGACACACCGGTTGTGGGGGAACCCTGCACCGAGATCTTACCTGGGAGCACTTCCGCTCATGGACCAGCCCCAATCTCACCTGCCTGTTCCCCCCCCCTGCAGCAACAGAAACCCCGCGGTGAAGTCTCTGGGGACCCCGCATTTGCTGTGGTAGCCCCCACCCCACACACTGGTTCTCCCCCTGCAGTATCCTGCTCTCTGCTTATCCCTGCAGAGGGCAACAGATCCCAGCTCACTGGCTGATCACTGGTAAGGGCATTGTCACACCCTTCTCCCACCCCCTCCCCTGTCACAGCTGGAGCTGTGTGTGTGTCTGTGGTTTCAGTGTATGCAGAAGACGCAGAGCTCACTCCCTCCTCCCTTACATCAATTACAGATAACACATCCACATCGCCAGGGGGTATGTCAGTACTGGCTGAAAGATCAGCCCTTGAGGATTCGGGGGCCTCAAACTGGGAGGTTATCCGCCCCAAATCTGTCCCAAGCAACACTTTGGCAGGGATCCTATCAGTTACCCCCACCTCCCTCACCCCTCGTCCTGCGCCCCAGTCCAAATAAATCTTGGCGACGGCAGCGTTGGGTCAGTGCCTCCAATTCCGGAGAAAGCGAGGGTTTTTCCGGGGACCAAGTCTTGGGGGGGACACGATCTCCGGCTGCACCAGAGTCACCTCCGAGGCGCAGTCCCGCAGTCCCATGGTCCTAGACTGGCCGACGGTGACGGGTTGGAAGCTGTCCAGGGACCTACCACCACCCCCCTTTACACAGTGCACCGTGGGCGGTTTTGGGGACGGGGACGGGGCCTTGGGGCACTGAGGTCACATGGCCTTGAAGTGTCCGGGTTGGTTGCACTGGTGGCACCGTCTTGTTTCTGCCACGGGCCTGGAGGGGGGGGGGTCGAGGGGGACACCCCCTGCAGTCTAGGGGCAGGTGGGGCAGTCGCAGAATTCATCTTACCCCCTCTCCAGGTGCTGCTGGCGGCCGCTCTCTTGGCCTCCGGGGCCCGATTGTTGGTGTAGTCATGTGCGAGGGCGGCCGTAGCAGTGGACCCCTTTGGCTTCTGGTTTCGGATGAACTGGCGGAGATCCTCAGGGCAGTTCCACAAGAGTTGCTCCGTGATGAACAAGTCCAGGATCTCCGGTCCGGTGGTAAGCTGCAGGCCTTGGGTCCTGTGGTCGGCAGCTCGGGCAAGTGCCCGCTGGTGGTCAGCCCAGGAGTCCTTTGGTCCCTGCAGGCTTCGGAACTTCTTGCGGTAGGACTCCGGAGTGAGGTAGTACTGTTGGATCAGGGCCCGCTTGATGGTGTCATAGCCCTGATCTGCCTCAGCAGGCAAGTCCCCAAGGATTTCCAGGGCCTTACCCCTTAAATGGGGGGTCAGGTATTTGGCCCACTGATCCTTGTCCAGATGGTGCTGCAGGCAAGTCCGTTCAAAAGCAGTCAGGAAAGAGTCCAAGTCTCCATCCTTCTCCAGCACTGGGAAGTCCTCAACACGGACCTTTGGAAGTTTGGTGTCTCGAAGGTCACGGGTGGCTGATGAGGGCCGGAGCTGAGCTAGCTGCAGCTGGTGGTCACGCTCTCTGCCTGTTGCTGTCGCTCTTCACGCGCTGCTTGCCGCTCCGCAGCTTCACGCGCTGCCTGCCGCTCTGCCCTGCGCTCTGCCATGAGTTCCTTGTAGCCCTCCCGGTCTCCAGAGATTCCAAAAAAGTCAAATGACCCAAATTCTCATGAAACATTAAATTCTTTATTATTTTATTAAACAAACACACAAGAAAAATATTAAAAAGATGGATAATGATATAAAAATATCCTGGGTTCAACAAGTGTTAATTTTTATTTTTTTTTATTTTTTTTAAATATTGTACATAATAAATTCATACAGGTTCATAACACAGTTTTTTTTAACAAATTTTTGTACATATGTTTTTGTGAGGTTGGTCTCCTGAAAAAGTATTCAACCCCTAATCCGCCCGCATCGAGGTCAATTATAATATATAATTTGTGATCTATCGGAAAGTGCTAGTGCATTAGCATACAGCTAAAAATAAACAATTTGAGAGACCAAAGATACATGAGATGAATGAGGGGTTGAATAGTTTTGTTTAGAGGTAGAAATAATCTGCTTATTCCAATGAATCTATGCAGAGTTATTATTTCTGAGGCAAGCCATAAAAAACTGCATCAGAAAAAATTATCTCTGTAAGCACTCACGTTGTCACAGGAATTGCTGAAAAACTCTTTGTAAACAAATGCCCATTATACCTATGCATCTACTGTATATTAAGAGTTAACAGAGCAAAGTTCAATCTGTTATATAGTTAACAGGAATAGTATTACATCAGCATGTTACTAGGCAGGCCATATAACATCATGCCATAAACACTGATGTGATAAGAGCAATACTATTCAAGCAGGTATATTAAGGGTTAACAGAGCAGGATTCCGTCTTGTTGCAGGAGTTGAATTACAACAGCATGTTACTAGGCAAAGGGCGCATATCATTAAGCCATAGACACTGATGTGATCAGAGCAATACTTATCAAGCAGGCAGATTAAATCAACATTTTGTCAAACAGATCATACAGAGCGGTGATGAACCAAAGCATAAATATAGATCTTACATAAGAACCCCAGGATCACCCTTAACGATCGTTTCGTCTCTTCCTCAGAAGGGGTGAAGTCTGGTAAGGCACACAGTCTATTTAAGGCTGGGTTCACACATAGCGACAGCGATAACGACGTCGCTGTTACGTCACCATTTTCTGTGACGTAACAGCGACCTAGTAAGTCGTTGTTATGATCGCTGCTTAGCTGTCAAACACAGCGACGCAGCAACGATCATAACGTCGCTACATGTGCAGAGAGCAGGGAGCTGCGCACACTGCTTAGCACTGGTTCCCTGCACTCCTAGCTACAGTACACATCGGGTTAATTACCTGATGTGTACTGCAGCTACATGTGCAGAGAGCAGGAGCCGGCAGCACAGGCAGCGTGAGAGCTGCAGAGGCTGGTAACTAAGGTAAATATCGGGTAACCACCTTGGTTACCCGATGTTTACCCTGGTTACAGCTTACTGCAGCTGCCAGATGCCGGCTCCTGCTCCCTGCTCGCTTCATTCCGTCGCTCTCTCGCTGTCACACACAGCGATCTGTGCGTCACAGCGGGAGAGCAACAATAAAAAAACGAACCAGGGCTGTGTGTAACGAGCAGCAATCTCACAGCAGGGGCCAGATCGCTGCTCAGTGTCACACACAGCGAGATCGCTAATGAGGTCACTGCTGCGTCACAAAAACCGTGACTCAGCAGCGATCTCAGCAGCGAGCTCGCTGTGTGTGAAGCACCCCTAAGTAACAGCTGTCCAATGACACGCAGATTACTGATAGCAGCGGCTGTGAAGCGCTTATCATGGAAAGCAGGAGAGTTCAAAGCACCTGGGTCAGCGTCCTGCAGCCATGGAAACGTCCCCTGGTAAACCAGGGAGTGCGTCCATGAACCACGTGAGGACGCCTCACCATAGAAACCAGACAACACTGCTGCCCAGGGAAGCGCAAGCGCTCTAAGGATTTTTTTATACTTAGAAGTTAACCATAGGAATGCCAGTTATATCAGTGAATCTGAATAGATCCATGGTATGAAGTAAATTTATATGGATTAATGCAATGCAGCACTCATGAAACGGACTCTATTTATATAAAGATTTAATAGTGACATATACTAATGTGATTTATATAAATTAAATACAATAAAGTCTAACTGAAACAGACTCATCCATGGATCTAGACTATATATGTGGATATAAAGAAATGTGACAGTGATAAAGAAAATGTGACGGTACAAAAGTGCAAGGTGAGCAAAAAAGTATAGTGAATGAAACAATGAATAAATGTTATACTTACTTATGCAAATTCATTCAATTTCTAAAAGACAAAATTTAGCTGGATATGGACAAACACACAAAAAATGTGCAAAATATGCAAAATTTACAAATACATGTGAAAAAATGTATATAAAAAGTGTATACAAAATGTATATTTTTTATATAAAAATATATCTATATTGTGAACCTAAATACAAGAGACCACCTACACAGCCACATTGCACAATCCTAAATTACATAAAATTATATAATTTCCCAAGGTAAGAGGGGAAGGAATGGAAGGGGGGGAAAAAAAGCCTGGAGTCGGGCCATAGCCATTTGTAGAAGGGCATCCGAGCCTGCCAGGCTCAGTGGATTGGCGAGTGGTGATCTGCGGCACGCTGCAGAGCCTGGTGATTCACTGTCCATTGCAGAGCGGAGGGCTGGCATCTGGCTCCCTGAGGACATTTGGGTGGGCTCCTCCTCATCTTGTCCATAACTGCCAGGTTGTGCGCTGTCCTCTGCAGAACGGCTCTCTGGCGTCGGGCTCCTGGAGGACTCGTCGTCAACATCCTCATTGTTGTCCACAGCAGTCTTCTACCTCCTCGCCTCTGGCCAGAGCATCGGCCATTTCATTAGCTTTGCTCCTGGTGTTATCAGCCATTGTTGCAGACTTTGGTCACTGACACCTGATGCGCCCACACACCTTACTGTATATGCACTCTGACACTCTAGTGTTGGTCTAGTCTGAAGACCCCAGCAGCCACAGCTGCTACTGGCAGTCTTTAGTGTCTGGGAGTATGGGTCTCACACTCACACGCACTATTATCTCGATCCCACCGCTTGCCACCAATATGTCACGATCGGGGGGGTAACAAGCGGGCATCACACCCCTCCTCTATACCTCCCGACCGACAGACAGAGCACGTGATGCGCTCTCTAGCGCCCCTCTTATAGTCAGGCCAATTATGGAATTGCCCGAAAATAAGCAAGGAGGCCGCTATTCTCCTATGCCGAGGATTGAAGGGTTCCCGGTGAGAGTGAGGTATATATTCCTCCTGACCTCAGCGGACGGAATATATGAAAACCACCTTTAATCTCACCGGCTGCCCCACAATGATCCTTGGCACAAACTCGCTGCCACCATCCGATTTACGGTAACAATTAAGCCGAACACACAGACGTGGGATTCAAGATCGAGATAACAGAACAGCCCAAGATTAATTATATAATTTAATCAGCCTAAGGCACACTAGAAACTACAATATATACAATAGGGAATCTACAGAATATACAGTTAGGTCAGAGTACATTTACAGGCAAGATATGGGTTACAAACAGGCATACAGTTCAAGCAGTTACCTTGTGCGTCTGGCCACAGGGGGGCGCTGATAGACCAGGTTTCCGGAACTCCCTCACAGGTCTTTCCCGACCAGACCCCCGAGCAAAGAACAAGCTAAAATGTCCGAACTGTGGTTATCAACCTGGCCGAATCCCTGTCCCCCTCCTACCTCTGTGACCTCACAGGGAACCACTGCCACTCCCCCGGCTTTGAGTCAGGATAAAATTCCCAAGGGATTATTAATCATAACTTTGCCTGGGAACATTGTAGGCGGACGCCAATGCTCTCATTTTGACAGTTATGAATTTAGCTGCAAAACGAGAGTACTCATGGCTTGTCTGCTAGTTCCCCACTGGCCGATATCACGCCTGGGGTACTTCCCAAGGTCCCACTCCCATAAAAAAGGTGTGCCAGCATCGTCCGCATGCGGAGACACCATTTTTATGGTTGCCGTATTTATCGGATGTACGTCTCGCGAGATATTAACCATATTTTACCGGAGTCGTTCTGTCTGGTGGCTTCAATGGCCTGGTAATGAGATAGGAACTCTTGTTACAGGGTCACAGCAGGGGGTCGTCCTGTGTCCTTTGTTCACAACTCATCTAATCTCCATATCACAGGAGATTGCCTCTGCTGTGTGAATGGGATGTGACACCTCTCCAGATGTTGGACATCTGAGAAGGAGAAGGGGGGGGGGGTGCTACCACGGAGTGATGAGAGCGATTATGACTGGAAATCATAATTCCTCTTCATATGCCAGGATTTACCTCACAGAAGGGTTTAAAGTTCATCAGCAATTTCTCAGTTTTCGAAAAAAAAATTACAAAACCATTTTTTTAGGGACCACATCACATTTGAAGTGACTTTGAGAGGACTAGGTGACAGAAAATACCCAAAAGTGACACCATTCTAAAAACTGCACCCCTCACATTGCTTAAAATTACATACAAAAAGTTTATAAATCCTTTAAGTGCTTCACAGGAACCAAAGCAATGTGGAAGGAAAAAATGATTTTTTTAAATTTTTTTTCAACACAAAAATGTTACTTAAAACATAAAAGTTTGCATTTTCACAAGGATATCAGGAAAAAATGCACCATAAAATGTATTGTGCAATTTCTCCTAAGTACCCCATATGTGGTGGACATCAATTGTTTGGGCGCACTGCAGGGCTCGGAAGGGAAGGAGCTTCATTAGAATTTTTGAAAGCAAAATTAGCTAAAACCATTAGCGGACACCATGTCGCGTTTGGAGAGTCCCTGATGTGCCTAAACTGTGGAGCTCCCCCACAAGTGACTACATTTTGGAAACTAGCAAACAAAAGGAGGAAAGGAGATGAAGCACGATTTGTTGCAAAATACATTTTATTCAATAAAAATCAAGTAGAAAAGTACTATAAGCAACATGTAATATATACAATAGGTCCTCGGTGAGTGTGGAAAGGGGGTAGTAGAAAAAAGGGGGGAAAAATGAGGTAAATAAAATTACCACACAGAACCAGCCACAATTATTATGCGTATAATAGATGTAATATTTGTGTTAAAATTTACACACCAGTATGGTACTGAATTAAATAAAGTGGCAAACTAAAGGGGGCACATACTGAGAGGATTATATATGTACCTGCAGTCTGGCATATGAAAAAATGTGCCCCACATGAGAGAACCAAAATGGTCTATACACAGAGTGTAAAATTCCCTGACACATGCACAGCCCTGCCACAAGAAACACACCGCAAGTGTGAAGTTGGAGTGAGACAAATAGAAGTAAGTGGTAAATGCCCAAGGCTAGGAAACTGTGCAGGTGAATGGAGAGCACTATGTAAATGACCAGAAAGGACTCATGCAATACCTCTACCTGGTGGTGTAGTGGGAGGCTGGTTCTGGTGGTAAGATAACCTCTTGACAGCTGTTTCGCAGCACGCTTTCTCAAAAGGAAGTGTGATGTATGCGGTGAGAAACCAGCTATATTGGGACCAAGGAAGTGAAAACAATCAATCCTGATTGCAGTTGATGTAGTGCGCGTGCGCTAGCAGCCGAGATCGGGCAGCAGCGAGGGACGGAAACACCGCTGCTTTGGAAACTAGACCTCTCAAGGAATTTATCTAGATGGTTGGTGAGCACCTGGAACAGGTGGGCTTCACAGAATTTTATAAGCTGTGAAAATGAAAAATGTAATTTTTAAACCACAAAAATGTTGCGTTAACGCCAAATTTTGCAAATAACCTAGAGTAATAGGAGATAGTGAACCATACAAATTATTGTGCAATTTCTCCTGACTAATGCAGGAAAGAAGAAGAAGGGAAAGAGTACCACATTGGAGTGCAGATTTAGTTGGAATGGTTTGTTTTGCCATGTCACATTGGTAGAGCCCCTGAAATGCCAAAACAGCAGAAATCTCCCACAGTGACCCCATTTTACAAACTGTACCCCTCAATGAATTCATTCAGAGGTGCAGTGTGCAAACAAATTTTATACTATTGGGCGGTAAACAAAAATAATTACATTTTTACAACTAAAATGTTGTGCTAACCCCAAATTTCCAATTTGCACATGGGGAATAGGTAAAAAATGTCCTATAATGTGTTACACAATTTCTCCTGAACATGACAATACCCCACATGTCATTGTACAGTAGTGTTTGGCCGCACGACAGGTCGGTCTCAGAGAGGAAGGAGCACCATTTGATTTTTTGAAACACAGATTTTCCTAGAATAGTTTGTGGACACCATTTGCAGAGTCCCCATGTGCGAGAAAAGAAGAAATCCCCCTCAAGTGACCACATTTTGGAAATTTCACCCCTCTGGGAATTCATCTACAGGAGTAGTAATGATTTAGTCTCTAGGGTACGTGCCAGCGATCAGCACATGCCATGTTCTGGATGTGGAGTGTATTCACCTGCAGAGACACAAGTGCACTACTCAGGAGGCGGCAGCTGCCCATGCCCACGATCAGGGTTTGGGGCACTGTGGACTTTCGCTCTGTTTTCCCAGCTGGGAACACTCGCGTCTCTGCAGCATAAATTGACATACTGCATCTAGGGAAGCAGCTCCACAGGTCAGTTTACGAAGTATAGAAAAGAAGTACAGTGGGCATTGGATTTATATCAGTCCATCCACTGTGCTTGTACCGCACAATGCAGTGGTTTGGACACAGCAAAAATACGGAGCATCCAATATGCTGCTATTCCTTATTGTGGGCAAGCACCCTTAAAGGTAATCCCGATGCAAGCACTTAGCGTAGAGCACAGGATAAATATGAGCCGTGCCGTACTGCGTTCTTTTAAAGACAGAATGAACAAATCAACAACAGTTGAACTATTGGCTTTCTTTATTTATTTTTTACACCATTCGCCATGTAGTATAGGTGATTAGGTGGCTGTATTCCTCTGGTACTAAAAAACGCTTTTTACAAAATAAAGTTTTTTTGCATCACCAGATTTTGAAGGCTATAGTTTTTTTTTTATTCTGACATGTGAGGACTTTTTTTGTGGGATAAGTTGGAGTTTTTATTGATACCATTTTTGGCCATAATTTTTGATCGCTTTCTATTCCACTTTTTGTGAGGCAGAATCAAGAAGAAACAGCAACTCAGGAATAGGGGGTTTTTTAACGTTGTTTACAGTGCTGTAAAAGTGATAAGATAGATTTATTCTCCAGGTCAGTATTATTACAGAGATACCATATTTATACAAGTTTTTTTGTTTTGCTGCTTTTATACCATAAAAACTATTTTGCACGGAAAAAATCAGTTTTTGCATTGCTGTATTTTGACAGCTATAACATTTTTATTTGTTGGCTGATAAAACTGTATGGTGGCTTGTTTTTTTGCGGGTGAAATGATGTTTTCATCTGTACCAGTTTTATTTATATATAACTTTTTGATCACATTTTATTCCACTTTTTTGTCAGCTATATGTTAAAAAGACATTGTTTTTGCTATGTTTTTTTTTTTTTTATCGTGTACACTGAAGGGGTTAGCTCGGGTTGTTATGGACGTGGCAATACCAAATATGTGTACTTATTTGTTTATTTTATTTTTTTACACAAATTTAATTGGACTATTTTTATTATTTTTCTTCTTTATTTTCAGATTTTTTTTAAATAACGTGTTTTTCCAAAAATAAGACCTCCATCAAAAATAAGCCCTAGCAGGGATTTTCAGCATTTTCGGAGCAAAGTTTAAATATAAGCCCTCCCCTGAAAGAAGGGAATTTTGTTACTTACCGTAAATTCCTTTTCTTCTAGCTCTTATTGGGAGACCCAGACGATTGGGGTATAGCTACTGCCTCCGGAGGCCACACAAAGCACTACACCAAAAAGTGCAAGGCCCCTCCCCTTCTGGCTATACCCCCCCGTGGTATCACGGGTTCTCCAGTTTTAGTGCCAAAGCAAGAAGGAGGAAAGCCAATAACTGGTTTAAACAAATTAACTCCGAGTAACATCGGAGAACTGAAAAACCGTTCAACATGAACAACATGTGTACCCGCAAACAACAAAAAAATCCCGAAGGACAACAGGGCGGGTGCTGGGTCTCCCAATAAGAGCTAGAAGAAAAGGAATTTACGGTAAGTAACAAAATTCCCTTCTTCTTCAGCGCTCTATTGGGAGACCCAGACGATTGGGACGTCCAAAAGCTGTCCCTGGGTGGGTAAAGAAATACCTCATGTTAGAGCTGCAAAACAGCCCTCCCCTACGGGGGTGTCACTGCCGCCTGCAGGACTCTTCTACCTAAGCTGGCATCCGCCGAAGCATAGGTATGCACCTGATAATGCTTGGTGAAAGTGTGCAGACTCGACCAGGTAGCTGCCTGGCACACTTGTTGAGCCGAAGCCTGGTGTCGTAATGCCCAGGACGCACCCACGGCTCTGGTTGAGTGGGCTTTTAGCCCTGAAGGAACCGGAAGCCCCGCAGAACGGTAGGCCTCTAGAATTGGTTCTTTGATCCATCGAGCCAGGGTGGCTTTAGAAGCCTGCAACCCCTTGCGCGGACCAGCGACAAGGACAAAAAGTGCATCGGAACGGCGCATGGGCGCCGTGCGGGAAATGTAGATTCTGAGTGCTCTCACCAGATCCAGCAAACGTAAGTCCTTTTCATACCGGTGAACCGGATGAGGACAAAAGGAAGGCAAGGATATATCCTGATTAAGATGAAACGAGGAGACGACCTTAGGGAGAAACTCCGGAATGGGGCGCAGCACTACCTTGTCCTGGTGGAACACCAGGAAGGGAGCCTTGGATGACAGAGCTGCCAGCTCCGACACTCGCCGAAGCGATGTGATCGCAACAAGAAACGCCACTTTCTGTGACAGGCGAGAAAAGGAAACTTCCTTCAGAGGCTCGAAAGGCGGCTTCTGGAGAGCAACTAGTACCCTGTTCAGATCCCATGGATCTAACGGCCGCCTGTACGGGGGCACAATATGACAGACCCCCTGCAGGAACGTGCGCACCTTAGGAAGACGTGCTAGACGCTTCTGAAAAAACACGGATAGTGCCGATACTTGCCCTTTAAGGGAGCTGAGCGACAAGCCCTTTTCTAACCCCGATTGCAGGAAAGAAAGAAAAGTGGGCAATGCAAATGGCCAGGGAGACACTCCCTGAGCGGAACACCAGGATAAGAAAATCTTCCACGTTCTGTGGTAGATCTTAGCAGACGTCGACTTTCTAGCCTGTCTCATTGTGGCTACAACTCCTTGGGATAATCCTGCAGACGCTAGGATCCAGGACTCAATGGCCACACAGTCAGGTTCAGGGCCGCAGAATTCTGATGGAAAAACGGCCCTTGGGACAGTAAGTCTGGTCGGTCTGGAAGTGACCACGGTCGGCCGACCGTGAGATGCCACAGATCCGGATACCACGATCTCCTCGGCCAGTCTGGGGCGACGAGTATGACGCGGCTGCAATCGGATCTGATCTTGCGTAAGACTCTGGGCAAGAGTGCCAGAGGCGGGAATACGTATGGGAGCCGGAACTGCGACCAATCTTGTACTAAGGCGTCTGCCGCCAGAGCTCTTTGATCGCGCGACCTCGCCATAAATGCCGGGACCTTGTTGTTGTGCCGGGACGCCATTAGGTCGACGTCCGGCACTCCCCAGCGGCGACAGATTTCCTGAAACGCGTCCGGGTGAAGGGACCATTCCCCTGCGTCCATGCCCTGGCGACTGAGGAAGTCTGCTTCCCAGTTTTCGACGCCTGGGATGTGAACCGCGGATATGGTGGATGCTGTGTCTTCCACCCACATTAGAATGCGCCGGACTTCTTGGAAGGCTTGCCGACTGCGCGTCCCTCCTTGGTGGTTGATGTATGCCACCGCTGTGGAGTTGTCCGACTGGATTCGGATCTGCTTTCCTTCCAGCCACTGTTGGAAGGCTAGTAGGGCAAGATACACTGCCCTGATTTCCAGAACATTGATCTGAAGGGTGGACTCCTGCGGAGTCCACGTTCCCTGAGTCCTGTGGTGGAGAAAAACTGCTCCCCACCCTGACAGACTCGCATCTGTCGTGACCACTGCCCAGGATGGGGGCAGGAAGGATCTTCCCTGAGACAATGAGGTGGGAAGGAGCCACCATTATAGCGAGTCCTTGGCCGTCTAGCATTCAGGCTGAGTTGGCATGTCTCTTGAGAGGGTGCCTTGACCAGTAGATCGTCTAGGTAAGGGATCACCGAGTGTCCCTGAGAGTGCAAGACTGCTACCACTGCCGCCATGACCTTGGTGAAGACCCGTGGGGCTGTCGCCAGACCGAATGGCAGAGCTACGAACTGAAGATGGTCGTCTCCTATCACAAAACGTAGAAAACGTTGATGTTCTGTAGCAATTGGCACGTGGAGATAAGCATCTTTGATGTCTATTGAGGCAAGGAAGTCTCCTCGAGACATTGAGGCAATGACAGATCGTAGGGTTTCCATCCGGAACCGCCTGGCGTGCACATGTTTGTTGAGCAGTTTTAGGTCCAGAACAGGACGGAATGAGCCGTCCTTTTTTGGAACCACAAAGAGATTGGAGTAAAACCCTCGACCCTGTTCCTGAGGAGGGACAGGGATCACTACTCCTTCCGCTCTTTGGGAGTCCACCGCCTGCCGCAGAGCATCTGCTCGGTCTGGATGTGGGGAGGTTCTGAAGAATCGGGCTGGAGGACGAGAACTGAACTCGATTCTGTACCCGCGAGACAAAATGTCTGTCACCCACCGGTCCTTGACCTGTGACAGCCAAATGTCGCAAAAGCGGGAGAGCCTGCCCCCGACCGGAGATTCGGCGGGAGGGGGCTGGAAGTCATGAGGTAGCCGCTTTGGAAGCGGTTCCTCCATTTGCTTTCTTGGGGCGTGCGTGAGCCCGCCAGGAATCTGAGTTTCTTTGCGTCCTCTGAGACCCTTTGGACGAGGTAAATGGTGTCTTGCCCGAACCTCGAAAGGACTGAAACCTCTGCTGCCACTTTTTCTGCTGAGGTTTGCTTGTTCTGGGCTGGGGTAAAGAAGAGTCTTTACCCTTGGACTGCTTAATGATGTCAGCCAATGGCTCGCCAAACAGTCTATCTCTAGATAAAGGCAAGCTGGTTAAACATTTTTTGGAACCAGCATCTGCCTTCCAGTCCCTTAACCACAAGGCTCTGCGCAAAACTACCGAATTGGCGGACGCCATTGAGGTGCGGCTGGTAGATTCTAGGACCGCATTGATAGCGTAAGACGCAAACGCAGACATCTGCGAGGTAAGGGACGCCACTTGTGGCACTGCTGGATGTATGATAGCATCCACTTTTGCTAAACCAGCTGAAATAGCCTGGAGAGCCCATACGGCTGCGAATGCCGGAGCAAACGACGCGCCGATAGCTTCATAGACAGATTTTAACCAAAGGTCCATCTGTCTGTCATTGGCATCTTTAAGTGAAGCGCCATCCTCCACTGCAACTATGGATCTAGCTGCAAGTTTGGAAATCGGGGGGTCTACCTTTGGACACTGGGTCCAGCGCTTGACCACATCAGGGGGGAAAGGATAACGTGTATCCCTAGAACGTTTAGAGAAACGTCTTTCTGGGTGAGCGTCGTGTTTCTGGATTGATTCTCTGAAGTCAGAGTGATCCAACAAAGCACTCAATTTACGCTTGGGATAGAGGAAACGAAACTTCTCCTGCTCTGCAGCTGCCTCTTCTGCTGAAGGGGCTGGGGGAGAAATATCTAACAGCCTATTGATGGCTGAGATGAGGTCGTTTACCATGGCGTCCCCATCAGGGGTATCCAGGTTGAGAGGGGTTCCAGGAGTGGATTCCTGATCACTCTCTTCAGACACCTCACAGGGAGACTGATTGCGCTGAGACCCTGAGCAGTGTGATGACGTTGAGGGTCTTTCCCAGCGAGCTCGCTTAGGGTGGCTGGGGCTATCATCTGAGTCATAATCCTCAGCTTGTGAAGCCGGGGACCCCCTTGTAGTCTGGATTGGATCCAGCTGAGGGGGGCCAGAGGACAGAGACCTCGCCGAGTCCAAAGACTGAGCCCCAGACATGGATTGCAAAGTTTCAAGGATTTTTGTCATAGTCACAGACATTCTATCAGCAAAAACTGCAAAGTCTGTCCCTGGCGCCGGGGCAGAACTTACAAGCGTCTCAGCCTGGGTCACTACCTCTCCGGACTCCGGCTGGCGAAGCAGCACCGGATCGGAGCATTGCACACAATGGGGGTCATCGGAGCCTGCTGGTAGAGCAGCCCCACATGCAGCACACGCAGTGTACACAGCCCTAGCCTTGGCAGCCTTGCGTTTTGTGGATGACAAGTTGCTGCTTCCTCAGAGCGATCTGGGTATCCAGCCAGGAAGCGACCTCACAGTGCAAGAAATAAATAAATATATATATCTGGTGACACAGTACACCAATACACACTGAGGCACTAGAGGGGCCAGCTGAAATGCCGCTTACCGCCCGCTTAAGAGCGGGTGTGTGGTCGCCAAAAGCCCCCTAGTCCAGGTCTCCCAGAGCCTTGCGTCCTTCCTCCAGCCAGACTGCATGTAATGGCTGCCGGCGTCCTGGGAGAGGAGGGGGGGCGGGCCCTGGGCGTTCCTGGCTAAGAGCGGGAAGCCTGCTTCCCTCTGTGCCTAGTGAGAGGGCTGGAGCATGTAAATCAGGCTCCAGCCCTCGTCGCTGCTGCGAAACAGCGTCTCTCCCCTACCCTGATTGACAGGGTGGGGGCGGGAACGAAGCGGAGCTAGGCCGCAAAAAGCCGGGGACTAAAGTTATAAACGCCGCCGCCGTAAAAGCGCGGTCGGCGTGTCCCCGGCGCACCACAAGTCACAGCAGCGCCGCCCGGTCCAGTGGGGGTCGGCGCTGCGTTCCCACAACACAAAGTCCCCCAGTAAACTGTAGGAACACTAACTCCAACGTTACGGTCCCCGGCGCACTACAACACCCAGCCAGCCCGGAGTGTGTCTGTGCCTGCCGGGGACACAGAGTACCTGTATGATGCAGGGCCTTGTCCCTGATTGTACTCCTGCTCCATATCCATCAGGTTCAACTGGGTCTGTGGATGGAGCCCGGCGTCAGAGCTTAGAGGCCGGCAGGATCCCACTTCCACAGAGCCCTACAAGGGGATGTGGAAGGAAAGCAGCATGTGGGGCTCCAGCCTCTGTACCAGCAATAGGTACCTCAACCGTACAACACCATCCACGGGTGAGACGGGAGCATGCTGGGGGCCCTATATGGGCCCTCTTTTCTTCCATCCGAAATAGTCAGCAGCTACTGCTGACTAAAATCTGTGGAGCTATGTATGGATGTCTGACCTCCTTCGCACAAAGCTTGAAAACTGGAGAACCCGTGATACCACGGGGGGGTATAGCCAGAAGGGGAGGGGCCTTGCACTTTTTGGTGTAGTGCTTTGTGTGGCCTCCGGAGGCAGTAGCTATACCCCAATCGTCTGGGTCTCCCAATAGAGCGCTGAAGAAATCAGCCCTAGTCACTGATCAATAATGAAGTGTCCGTGCAGCTAAAAAAGATACTGCAGGACACTTCATTATAGACAGCGGGCACGCCATAATCATACTCCCCAGACGCCAAGCAGATGACCTGCAGTGATCGCACACCCGCACACATTCATATCTCACACACACAATCAGATCTCACAGACAAACCAGATCTCACACACAAACATCCGATCTCACACACAGACATAGGATCACACACACAAACATCGGATCACACACAAACATCAAATCACATACACAAACATCAGATCACACACACATTGGATCGCATATATACTCACCACATTCAGCGACACCGATCTCTTCTCGCCGGCAGAATCCTGAAAGGCAGTGCGGTGGAGCGCAAGGACCTGCAGAACAGGACCTGCGGCAGGACACGTGACTCCCTCCCGGTTGCGCTGGATGTGATGTGTGCGATCTGCTGTGTGTGTGCGCGATCGGCTGTGTGTGTGCGCGATCGGCTGTGTGTGTACGCGATCGGCTGTGTGTGTGCGCGATCGGCTGTGTGTATACGCGATCGGCTGTGTGTGTACGCGATCGGCTATGTGTGTACGCGATCGGCTGTGTGTACGCGATCGGCTCTGTGTGTGACCAGCTGTGTGTGTCTGCGATCTGATTAGTGTGTCTGCGATCTGCTGTGTCTGCGATCTGCTGTGTGTGTGTGTGTGTGTCAGCCAGCAGCAGGGGAGGACAGCGTGCAGCTTCCACCAGAGATCACAGGAGGACCTGGGAGCCACTCAGACGTCCGGTCTGGTAATATGAGTCTCCTGGGAAGTGGGGGGGGTCTGCTTTTTTGGGGCGTTAACGTACCCCCCAACCGTGTTTCTCCAAAAATAAGACCACCTCCAAAAATAAGCCCTAGTGCTTTTTTGTGGGGCAAAAAAAATATAAGACAAGTTGATTCCAATGCTGAAAGAAGTGGGCGAAATAGAGGTATATCTTATACCTTGGTTACGGCCCAGGCTGAATTGCATTGATTTTTGTCCTTCCCTAATAATTTGATGTTCTCATGCCTAACCCCCTAGTGATTTTAACGGAGTCAATAAATGGGAAGTTTTACGTTATACATCTATTTGGCCCAGTTCAAGTTAGTGCAACCACAAAGAAAAAAGAGCGATGAGACATCTTATCATGAAATTTTTATTTTTATTAATATTAATAATCAAGTGGGAAAAGAGAGACAACATTCAATATGGGTGCACAGACCCCAATACCCAGTTAGCCCAGGAGGGTAATATTACATTTAGTTCACAATGTATGTCGCACAAAGAACCGGGGAATGGCGCCCACCCGACGGACGTTCGTTTCGGCAAGATGCAAGATTTATTTTTTTTTCAATAAATCAAATCATTTTTTAAAAAAAGTGTGGGATCCCCTGTATTTTTCATGACCAGCCAAGGTTTAGCAGACAGCTGATGGTTGCAGCCTGCAACTGCCGCCTATCCTGTGCTGGATATGAAAAATGAAGGGTACTCTAGAAAACAACAAAAAAAATTTAACAAAAAAACTAAAAAAAAAAAACAGCTGGCCATCCCTCTCTATCAAGCTATTCTGTTATTTATTTCTATCTATTCTATCTGTTCTTTCTTATTATCTATTCTATCTGTTCTAGCTATCTATCTATCTATCTGTCCATCCACCTATCCATCCATCCATCCATCCATCCATCTATCTATCTGTCCATCCATCTATCCATCCATCCATCCATCCATCTATCCATCTATCCATCTGTCCATGTATCCATCTATCCATCCATCCATCCATCCATCTATCCATCTATCCATCTGTCCATGTATCCATCCATTCATCCATCCATCCATCCATCCATCTATCTATCCATCTATCCATCTATCCATCTGTCCATGTATCCATCTATCCATCTATCTATCTATCTATCTATCTATCTATCTATCTATCTGTCTATCTATCTATCATCCATCCATCTATCTAATTCACTATCAATTCTATCTATCTATCTATCTATCTATCTATCCATCCATCCATCTATCTCTCTAATTCTCTATATATTCTAGCTATCTATCTATTATCCAATCCTATCTTTGTTTCTACTTTAAAAAATGCATTAACAAAAACACGGTAAAAAGACGTCAAAAACGTACTTTTTTTGGGCCACAAGCTGCATTTTCTGAAACCACAGGGAAAAAAGATGCAGTCAAGATGCAATCAGAAAAAAGATGCCGTGTGTGAAGACAGCCTTAGGCCGGTTTCACACTTGCGATTGACTCGCACGAGTGCAATGTGAGAAAATCTCGCATTGCACTCGAACTAATGTTAATCAATGAGGCTGCTCCGATCTGCTTTTTTTTCTCAGCTCAAATCGGACTGAGAAAATAATTGCAGCTTGCTGCGATTTTTAGAGTTTCTCGAGCGAGACTCTCCAATGCAGGTCTATGGGTGCGATAAAAAAACGGATGTCACACGGACCATCCTAGTGACATCCATTTTTCTAAATACAATCTATCATGTAGCACATAACACTGTAAATGCTCGTGTACATGACTGTAATGACTAATAGCTGCTGAGAAAAAAACGTATCACATACGGATTGAATACGGATTGCTTACGGACTACTATCATGAGAAAAATCACAGACTCGTATTGCAGACGGATCAACACTCGGATAGAGCTCATCCTACTTTCAGGCATGAGAATCGGACCTATTTATCGAACGCAAGTGTGACTCCAGCCTAAGGAAGAAAAAGGTCCAAGTGGTCATCCTAAGGCCGCTTTACATGCTACGACATCGCTAAAGCGATCTCGTTGGGGTCACGGAATTTGTGACGCACATCCGGCCGCTTTAGCAATGTCGTTGTGTGTGACACCTATAAGCGATTTTGAATTGTCGCAAAAACGTTCAAAATCGCTCATCGGTGACATGCCCCCCTATTCCCAATTATCGTTGCTGCTGCAGGTCCGATGTTATTCGTCGTTCCTGCGGCAGCACACATCGCTATGTGTGACACCGCAGCAACGAGGAACCTCACCTTACCTGCGGCCGCCCGCAATGAGGAAGACGGTGGGCGGGATGTTATGTCCTGCTCATCTCCGCCCCTCTGCTTTGATTGGGCGGCCACTTAGTGACACTGCTGTGACGCCGAACGAACCGCCGAACGAACACATTTTTTTTGCGACTGAATATTTTTATACAGGGGCCCTTATACATTTATACCTTGCATATTTATAAATGCAATCTATTTATTAGTGCATTGTTTTTTAATATCGGTGAGATGGGTGAGGTGTTGCTCTGATTGTATAAATTCTTGGTATTTTTTCATGAATTGAGTATAATTTTCCTTTACTCCTCTCACCAATAATTTATGGTCAGAAATCCCCTCTGTGTCTGTGTTTTTCAAGTGATGTTTTTCTTGATTTTTTTGATGTTTTTTAGCTATTTGGATTAAATAAATGTTTTAAAAAAATATTTTGTAAGATAAAAACTATTTGATACAATATACTCTGATTTCTGTTTGTTTGTTGATTATCCAGTTAAGGTTGTTTCAGTCTGCGCCAGGGCCTTTAGAGACTGCACAGCTAAGGCCTCTAGCCTGTACAAGAAACGAGAGGGTCAGGTGCAGTAGAATTGAGATAGACCCTCTTTAAAGGGAACCAAACATCAGCATTTCCCTATATAAGGTGCAGCCAGTGCAGTACTGGCACCATCAGGCACAGTGTGTACATACCATCAGGGGGCAGCTCGGGTGTTTAGGCAGTGAAATCCAACTTTATAAAGTTTGAAAATTCATGCACTTTTTGATTGACGTGTGCACCTCTCTGCTAATATCAGGGCGGGTTATGCACGTTTATCCCCGCCCCCCCGCCGCCTGTTCCTCCCTCTCACTGGCCGTATGTAAATTTGTAATCTTCAGTTACACGGCGTCGGAGTTAGCGCCTGCGCATAGCGCTCATCTCCGGCGTCGTGTTTCTGAAGCCCACAGTATTATGGTGCATGAGAGGGCGACGCATGCGCCCTCGCTTCTTCAGATCTGTTGTGACTGCGGGAGCGCGCGGTCACAACAGGACTGGAGAACAGCTGATCTTACCCTGATTAGCTGCAGCAGACATCTCCTACGAGATCGTCTGCTGCAGCTAATCGGTAAGATCAGCTGTTCTCCAGTCCTGTTGTGACCGCGCGCTCCCGCGGACACAACAGATCTGAAGAAGCAAGGGCGCATGCGCCGCCCTCTCATGCACCATAATACTGTGGGCTTCAGAAACTCCGACGCCGTGTAACTGAAGAATATAAATTTGCATACGGCCAGTGAGAGGGAGGAACAGGTGGCGGGGGGGGCGGGGATACACGTGTATAACCCGCCCTGATATTAGCAGCAGAGGTGCACACGTCAATCAAAAAGCGCATGAATTTTCAAACTTTATAATGTTGAATTTCACAGCCTAAACATCCGAGCTGCACCCTGATGGTATGTACACACTGTGCCTGATAGTGCCAGTACTGCACTGGTTGCACCTTATATAGGAAAATGCTGATGTTTGGTTCCCTTTAATATTTTCCACGTGTGCGATACTATGCACATAACAGTGACACGGTATCTGCAATCTATTATTAGTGATTTTTCCCTTCCGAGCTTGGAGTGCACCACATAAGGGGTATCTGTGTACTGTCTACAACGGACAAACATACTTGTACATCTTACCTCTTCTAAGTCGAAATAGGTGATTTGGATAATTTGCCTCATAAGTATATTTAGGTTTTGGTAGAGCAGCAATACGGGCACTACGCCTCAGCACCCTAAGTGTGAATGACATAAAAGAAAGAATAAAAAAAAAGTTAATATCATTTTCTACATATCTACGGTACTTTACATCAGCATCATTTCTGAAACCAACTTTTTTAGTTGTTAGAAGGTTTAAACGTTCAACAGCTATTTTTCACTTTTTCCAATAAAATTTACAAACCATTTTTATTCACAACAGACCACTTCACTATTATTGACACTATTATTACATGGCTACGGGGCCTATATTCCAGAGAACCCACAAACAAGACCACAATTTAACTCCTTCCCCCCCGGGCAATTTTGTTTTTTACCTCCCCTTCTTCCGAGAGCCATACCTTTTATATATTTCCATCAATATAGCCAAATGATGGCTTGTTTTTTGTGGGACGAGCTATAGATTTGAATGACACAATTTATTCTGCCCCATATTGTACTGGAAAACGGGAAAAAAATTCCAAGTGCGGTGAAATTGCAAAAAAACTACAATTGCTCAATTGTTTTAGGGGGTTTATTTACCATGTTCACTATTTTGAAAAACTGACCTGGGATTATGATTTTCCAGATCGAAACGAGTTTCTAGATACCAAACATGTATAGTTTTACTTTTAGCTAAGTGGTGAAAAAAAAACAAACAGAAGTTTGTCAAAAAAAAAAAGAGTACAGCTTTTTTCGCCATTTTCTGAGACCCACAACGTTCCTATGTTTAGGGATCTGGGGCTCAGTGATGACTTATTTTTTTTGTCTTGAGCTGGTGTTTTTAAATTATACAATTTTTGAGTAGATACGACGTTTTGCCGATAAAATATATGGTCTGCACTAATGGAAGGTGCTGGCGGTATAGGACTATACTCAATGAATTCTAAAGTAGAACAGTTTATGGAAAGCACTCAGGGAAACAGAAAAAAAAATGTCCATTATGTGAAGTTTTGATCGCCTGTTATTGCATTTTAATGGAATGTTGCAGCAACCAAAAAAACTTAATTTTAGTGTTTGGAATTTTTTTTCTAGCTACGCTACATTTACTGATCAGATTAATTGATTTTATATTTTGATAGATCGGGCATTTCTGAAAGCGGCGATACCAAATATGTTTTTTTATTACTATTGTTTTATTTTCAATGGGGCAGAAGATGGTGATTTGAACTTTTAGGTTTTTTTATATTTTTTAAAACTTTAACTTTTTTTAATTGATTTTACTAATCCCCCTAGGGTACTTTATGGCTACACTGTCCGATCACCAAAAATGTTGTGGTCTTGTAAATACCGGCGCTCTGTCAGCATTCACAAGAAATGAGTTATAGCAGCGACAGGGGTAATCATCTGACCCCCATGCTGTCATGGCAATACCGTGGGGCTCGTGACTGCATCATGGGGCTGCCGATGGCAGCGGAGAAAGGTGTGATCCACGCCAAAGCGCGATCTAATGATGCATGCCCACAATCGGTGTTTGCAGCATTTTGGATGTAGTGTGTTTTTGCTGTGTCCAAAACGCTGTGTTGTACAGTACAAGCACAGTGGATGACATTTCTAGAAATCCCGTGCCCACTGTGCTTGTTTTTTCCACAGCAAACACTGACCTGCGGTGCAGCTTTCCAGACCGCAGCATGTCAATTGTTTTCTTTGGAATTGCCTGCACCCTCCATAAGGAGAACACAAGTGAGAGACCGCAGCGCACTGAACCCTGATTGTGGGTACGTGCAGATGCAGTCTCCTGCGTTCTCCTGCGGAGGAGACTCGCGGCCCTGCAGGTCAGGACCCGCTGTGTCCAGGACGCAGTGAGTCCTGATCATGGGCACACACCCTAAGGCTATGTGCCCACGGGCGCTCGTACCTGCGGATGTATCCGCAGGTACGAGCGCATGTTTCCCGCAGCTGCCCGCCGGCGTCCGCAGCTATTTTTAGCTGCGAGATTACAGCGGAATAGCTACGGGAAACATGCGGATATTCATGCGAATTACCTGCGGAGGTCCCGGCCTCTATCTCCATAGCGGAGGGCCGGGACATCCGCAGGTAAATCCGCAGGAATAATTGACATGCAATTATACCTGCGGATGCGAACATCCGCAGCATGTACGGCAGCCGCACTTTCCGCAGCGTGGACACAGCACTCCCCATGTCCCATAGGATAACATGGGGAGTGACTGTACATGCTAAAACCTGCGGATTTATCTGAAAAATCCAGAAAAATCAGCAGGTTTTCCGCAGCAAAATCCGCACAAACAAGCTCCCGTGGGCACATAGCCTAAGGGGTTAAAAGGCGTGGATGGATCAGCTCAGCAGACATGTGCAGGGAGTACGACACCAGTACATCCTTGGTCATGAAGAGGTTAAAAAACAACACCATTCAAGTTATTCAAAACCACATTCGAAAGTTTATTAACCCATCAAATACTTCACAGGAATTAAAGGAAACTGGAGAAAAAAAAATTAAAATTACTCTTTGTTTTTGTTTACTAAAAAGTTACTTTAGTCAAACATTTTCATTTTTAAAAGGGTGACAGGAGAAATTGTACCCCAATACTTGTGGTGCAATATCTCCTGTGTATGCATTACCCGGAGTAGTTGGAAACTACTTTTTGTTTTCCACTAATTTTTATTGAGTTTTCCCTTTAAGCGTAAACAGACTTTGGAGTTGTATTTTCTGTATCTATCTACAAGGAATGGTAGGAAGGGAGGAAAGGAGAAATAGGTAAAAAGTGATAGGGAAGTGATTAGAATAGTCACCGGGGAAGGCAGGAGAACTAACACTCTTAACATTCCCATGGCGAAAGTGTATAGAAATGAGAACTCCCAAGATTTAGAACATTTTAGAAATAAAGTAATGGAAACTACTGTTTGAGCACACCATAGGGCTCGTAAGGGACGGAGTTCTATTTGACTGTTGGTGGGCAACATGGAATGCTTTGAGGTTGCAATGTCACATTTGAGCAGTCAATACATCAGAAACCCACAACAAGCAACCCCATTTTGGAAATTACACCCCTCTGAATTACCATTGTAAGGCTATGTGCCCACGCTGCGGATTTACCGCGGATTTTGCCGCGGATTTGCCGCGGATTTCCCGAAAATCTGCAGCAGCGGCACTTCCAAGCCATTTCAATGGCATTTTGGAAATGCTGTGTCCATGCTGCGGATTTTTCCGCTGCAGATTTGCCGCGGATTTTGATCCGGAAAAATCTGCAGCATGTCAATTGTTTGGTGCAGATTTGGTGCGGATTTTTGGTTTTGAATGGGGAAAAAAAAAAAAAAAAAATCCGCATCAAAATCCGCGGCAAATCCGCGGGTGCGGATTTGCCGCGAAAGTCGCGGATTTTCAGGCAGAAAAATCCGCAGGTACATTCTACCGTGGACACATAGCCTTACTGTTTTTAATCCACAAGTATTTTCCAGCTCCCAGCTGGTATTACAATGAAAATTACAAATCTACCTTTTGGCCATGTGCGCACGTTGCGTATTTTTCTGCGTTTTGGCTGCGTTTACAACTGCACTGTGTCATTGACAAAATTCATGCGTTGTACTTCCCCAGCAAAGTTTATGAGAATCATGCAAAATCTGTGCGCACAATGCTTTTTGAAACGCAGCATTTTGATTGTCAAAAATTTGACAAAATCTCTGCGTTTAGAAAAGCAGCATGTCAATTCTTTTGTCCGTTTTGGCAGCGTTCTACACCAATTGAAATCAATGAGTTGTAGAAAAACGCTGCCCAACTGTTAAACAGTACATTTTTATTGCGATTCGCATGTTTTTTTGACATAACAAACACAGGTCTTTCGGTCGCTGTCTCTCTCTGTCAATGTCGGTCTCTTTCTCTGTCGATATCGGTCTCTCCTTCCCACCCCCTCTCTCATACTCACTGATCCTCGATCACCGGCGCGGCGCTGCACGGCGTTCACACTGTGGCGGCTTCTCCTCTTTTGAAAATGCCGGCCACTCATTAATCCATCTCGTATACCCTGCTTCCCCTGCCCACCGGCGCCTATGATTGGTTGCAGTCAGACACGCCCCCATGCTGAGTGACAGCTGTTTCACTGCAAAAATCACAGCCGCCGGTGGGCGTGTCTATTCGAGCAGTAAAAAAATAAATAAATAATTAAAAAAAAAACGACGTGTAGTCCCCCCAATTTGGATACCAACCAGGGTAAAGCCACACGGCTGAAGGCTGGTATTCTCAGGATGGGGAGCTCCATGTTATGGGGAGCCCCCCAGCCTAACAATATCAGCCAGCAGCCGCCCGGAATTGCCGCATCCATTAGATGCGACAGTCCCAGGACTCTACCCGGCTCATCCCGAATTGCCCTGATGCGGTGGCAAACGGGGTAATAAGGAGTTAATGGCAGCCCATAGCTGCCACTAAGTCCCAGGTCAATCATGGCAGGCGTATCCCCGAGATACCTTCCATGATTAACCTGTAAGTTAAAGAAAATAAACACACACATCCAAAACATCCTTTATTTGTAATGAAAGACAAAAAAACACCCTCTTTCACCACTTTATTAACCCCTCAAAAACACCTCCAGGTCCGACGTAATCCACGCAAGATCCCACAACGCTTTCAGCTCTGCTACATTAGAAGCTGACGGGAGCGGCAGTAGAACACCGCTGCTCCTGTGAGCTCCATGCAGCAACTGAAGTGAGTCGCGCGATCAGCTGTGCTGTCACTGAGGTTACTGGCGGCTACCGCCCTCAGGTGGAGGTCTGCAGCTGTGCCCGCGAATAACCTGAGTGAAAGCACAGCTGATCGCGCGGCTCACTGCAGTCACTCAGGGGATTTGCGATCACAGGTGAGTCCTTCACAAGTAACCACAAATCAAGCCGCAGCACACGCACAGAGCCTCGCGATCACAATGATGTTGGGTGAAGTTCATCCGAGTTCATTCTGATCGTGCGGCACTGTCTCGCAGCCAGCCATGCTCTTTTTGACAATGCGGTCCCGCTCTACTGCAAGTCTATGGGGATGCTGCAGAGCCGAGTGGGACTGCACTGTCAAAAATGTGCGTTCTGGATGCTTTTCCCACTCTATCTATGGCAGAGCAAGCATCTAGAACACATGAATTCTCTCCAGGAATGTTTGCACATTGCGTTCTGCTGAATGCGTCTCAGAACGCAGCTTTTTCGGCTGCGTTCTGAGACGCACACGCAGTGACTTACACGCTGCGGAATAGAATGCAACGTGCGCACACAGCCTTTCAGTACCCAAAACATTGTGCCAAGCTTGAGCTTCTGGTGGCACACACCAAGTAAATTGATAAGTGAGCTCTCCCTGCTACATTAATGCCGGTTTAAGCATATTGTGGCTCAGAATGGATGGGGCCATTAGGATTTGGGAGCGCGCAGATTTTAAATTCGAAGAGGCAACGTCATTTTTACAGCGCCTTTCTCCTGTCTGCAATGTGGAAACTATTTCTGCTGCAAAATGACGGACCTTAGTGAGGGCTTGATTTTATGGACTTGGTGGAAGACTTTCATGGTAAAATTTCGGAGTACAAAATATTTTGCCTTTAAAGGGAAGGAATCATCCCCCAAAAAAAATGTTTTCAACAATTCAAAAATATGTAAAGTATTAACTTTTATTTTTTTTAATATCAGCATTTATTTAATGGAGTAAAATATGAAACATATTTTTTTTTATATTTTCCACTTTTAAAAACTATGGGGAGCAGCTGCAGAAATTTGCCATGACAACCTAGTGTACTGCCGTCTCGTATTATAACTGCAGTTAATGTGAGCTGGATCTGCTCTCATGTGTCAGAAATCATAACTCTCCTAACCATCTGGGCATTTGCAAAAGGATAAAGGCTCGTAGGCACGTACATGCTGAAATTTCTGCAGCGATTTGACAGCGCATGTGCGCTTCAAATCACTGCAGAAACACTGCGTAATGGATGCACTGTATCTGCAGAATAGATGCCGATTTCATGCGCTATGGATGCTGCCCCCACCATAGACAGAGTGGGAGCTGCATCCAAAACGCACAAATAATTGACATGCTGCATTTTTGAACGCACGGATTTGGGTCAAAATTTTAGCATCCAAATCGCTGCGTTCAAAAAAGCAACGTGAGCACAGATTATGCACAATCTTCATAGATTGTGCAGGGGACGCAGGATGCATGCATTTACGCTGCAGTGCTCAACGCAGCGTAAATGCATGATATTACGCAACGTGCGCACGAGCCCTTAAGGGAGGGTGGCCTTTAGGATCATAATGTGAAGCCATTTTGTTGGTGACTGTAAAGTGATATTGACCTATAGATAGAGACATCAAGAATAGCTGACAGCACAGATAATGTTAGGCCCCATGGGCACACTGCAATTTTTAGGCTATGTCCGCACGTTGCGTTTTCACCTGTGTTTTGAGCAGCAGCGTTTTCATGCCAAAAGGCATGCGTTTTGCGTTTCCATAATAGTCTATGGAAAATGTCAAAATTCTGTGCGCACTATTCATTTTCAAACGAAGCGTTTAATTTGCATAAATTGTGGTAAAAAACATGCGTTCAAAGAAGCAGCATGTCAATTGTTTTTGCCATTTCTGCAGCGTTTTGCTAACATTGAAGTCAATGAGAAGTAGCAAAAAGCAACAAACATCAAAATTCCAGCGTTTTACCTGCTTTTTAGCTGCAGAAACACTGCGTTTTTGATTACAAAAACGCATGCTCTTCAGACAATAAAATAATGGAATAATATGTTCCTTTACACATACACATAGTCCGACAATTAAATCAAAGAAAATTATGTTTATTTTTAAATTTTTGTCAAAAATATTATATTACAGCTATAATTTCATGAAATTAACTATTTTCTTTAAGAATTCTAAATTTATATATTTTTTCCTTTTTTTCTCTTTTCTCCTTCTGATTGACTTTTTAAACTTTATTAATCAGTGTCTTGATGTTCAAAACGCATCTGTCAAAACGCAAGGGAAAAAGCGCTAAAAACGCATCAAATACGTGGTAAATACGCATGCGTTTTTAGCGCTAATTTTAAGAAAAAGGCAACTTTGGCTTAATCAATTAAAGCCAAAACGTGCGTTTAGAACTGCAAGTAGGACGACGCAACGTGCGGACATGGCCTAAGGCTGCGACCACACTTTGCGCTTCCACCTGCGGTTCCATTGCTTTTTGGTTGCGTTTACAGAAGCACCTTTTTCATGCCAAAATGCATGCGTTTCCATTAAAACCAATGGAAAAAGTTGTTTTCCCCGACCGCACTTTGCGTTTCAAAACGCAAGTAAAAATTTGCATATTTTGTGGCAAAAACCATGCGTTCAAAGAAGCAGCATGTCAATTGTTTTTGTCATTTCTACAGCGTTTTGCTAACATTGAAGTCAATGAGAAATGGCAAAAACCAACAATCAAGCAAATTCCTGCGTTTTACCTGCTTTTGCAGTGCAGAAAACATGCGTTTTGACTTCAAAATAATGATTTCATATGTCCCTTTACACACACACATAGTCCGACAATTAAAATTTAGAATTTTAATAAATTATTACATTTTTTCCATTAAATATCATATTACCGCTATAATTTCATTATATTAATCTATTTTCATTATATTTTGCAAAAATATAGAATTCTTTATTTTTTCCAATTTTTTCATTGAGTTTGACTATTTAAACTTTATTTAGCAGTGTCATGATGTTCAAAACGCATCTATCAAAACGCAGGTGGAAAAGCATGCAAAAAGCGCAGAAAACGTATCAAAAATGCGGTAAATACGCATGCGTTTTCAGCGCTAAATATCTGAAGAAGGCAACTTTGGTCAAATCAATTAAGGCCAAAACGTGCGTTCTGAACTGCAAGTAGGAGAACGCAAAGTGCGGTCGCAGCCTTAATGCGTTTTTGGTGCAGTTTGTGGTGAAATTTTAGTCACTACAAACTGCATGCTTTTCCTTCCCCAGAAAAGTCAATGAGATTTGAGATTTGCTGTGTGCACGTTGCTTTTTTTTTTTGTCTGCAGTTTTGTGGTGACAACAAAACTGCAGCATGTCAATTCTTTTTGCATTTTCCCTGCATTTTTCACCCATTGGTGTTAACAAAATGCATAGAAAAACGCATGGTCAAAAGAAGGGAATTTTGTTACTTACCGTAAATTCCTTTTCTTCTAGCTCCAATTGGGAGACCCAGACGATTGGGTGTATAGCTACTGCCTCCGGAGGCCACACAAAGTATTACACTAAAAAGTGTAAGGCCCCTCCCCTTCTGCATATACACCCCCCGTGGGATCACGGGCTCCTCAGTTTTAGTGCAAAAGCAAGAAGGAGGAAAGCCAATAACTGGTTAAACAAATTCAATCCGAAGGAACATCGGAGAACTGAAACCATTCAACATGAACAACATGTGTACCCGAAAAAAACAAAAATCCCGAAGGAAACAGGGCGGGTGCTGGGTCTCCCAATTGGAGCTAGAAGAAAAGGAATTTACGGTAAGTAACAAAATTCCCTTCTTCTTCGGCGCTACATTGGGAGACCCAGACGATTGGGACGTCCAAAAGCAGTCCCTGGGTGGGTAAATTAATACCTCAAGTTAGGGCCGTAAAACAGCCCTTCCCTACATGGAGGCAACCGCCGCCTGCAGGACTCTTCTACCTAGGCTGGCATCCGCCTAAGCGTAGGTATGCACCTGATAATGCTTGGTGAAAGTGTGCAGACTCGACCAGGTAACTGCCTGGCACACCTGCTGAGCCGTAGCCTGGTGCCGTAATGCCCAGGACGCACCCACGGCTCTGGTAGAATGGGCCTTCAGCCCTGAGGGAACCGGAAGCCCAGCAGAACGGTAGGCTTCAAGAATTGGTTCCTTGATCCATCGAGCCAGGGTGGATTTGGGAGCCTGCGACCCTTTACGCTGACCAGAGTCAGGTACAAAGAGTGCATCCGAGCGGAAATGTAGATTCTGAGTGCTCTCACCAGATCCAACAAATGCAAATCCATTTCATATCGATGAACTGGATGAGGACAAAAGGAAGGTAAGGAGATATCCTGATTGAGATGAAAGGGGGATACCACCTTAGGGAGAAACTCCGGAATCGGGCGCAGCACTACCTTGTCTTGGTGAAACACCAGGAAGGGAGCTTTGGCTGACCGCGCTGCTAGCTCGGACACTCTCTGAAGAGATGTGACCGCTACCAGAAAGGCCACTTTCTGTGAAAGTCGAGAAAGTGAAACATCCCTCAGAGGCTCGAGGGACGGCTTCTGGAGAGCAATTAGTACCCTGTTCAGATCCCATGGGTCTAACGGCCTCTTGTACGGAGGGACAATGTGACAAACCCCCTGCAGGAACGTGCGTACCTGAGGACGTCGTGCTAGGCGCTTCTGAAAGAATACAGACAGCGCTGGGACTTGTCCTTTAAGGGAGCCGAGCGACAAACCTTTTTCCAAACCAGATTGCAGGAAGGAAAGAAAAGTAGGCAATGCAAATGGCCAGGGAGACACTCCCTGAGCAGAGTACTAAGATAAGAATATCTTCCACGTCCTGTGGTAGATCTTGGCAGACGTCGGCTTCCTAGCCCGTCTCATGGTGGCAATGACGTCTTGAGATAATCCTGAAGACGCTAGGATCCAGGACTCAATGGCCACACAGTCAGGTTCAGGGCCGTAGAATTCAGATGGAAAAACGGCCCTTGGGACAGTAAGTCTGGCCGGTCTGGTAGTGCCCACGGTTGGCCGACCGTGAGATGCCACAGATCCGGGTACCACGACCTCCTCGGCCAGTCTGGGGCGACGAGGATGGCGCGGCGGCAATCGGAGCTGATCTTGCGTAGCACTCTGGGCAACAGTGCCAGAGGGGGAAACACATAGGGTAGCTGGAACTGCGACCAATCCTGAACTAAGGCGCCTGCCGCCAGAGCTCTTTGATCGTGAGACCGCGCCATGAAAATCGGAACCTTGTTGTTATGCCGAGACGCCATTAGGTCGACGTCCGGCATCCCCCAGCGGCTACAGATTTCCTGAAACACGTCCGGGTGAAGAGACCATTCCCCTGCGTCCATACCCTGGCGACTGAGGAAGTCTGCTTCCCAGTTTTCTACGCCCGGGATGTGAACTGCGGATATGGTGGATGCTCTGTCTTCCACCCACATCAGAATCCGCCGGACTGCCTGGGAGGCTTGCCGACTGCGTGTTCCGCCTTGGTGGTTGATGTATGCCACCGCTGTGGAGTTGTCCGACTGAATTCGGATCTGTTTGCCTTCCAGCCACTGCTGGAAGGCTTGCAGGGCAAGATACACTGCCCAGATTTCCAGAACATTGATCTGAAGGGTGGACACTTGCTGAGTCCACGTACCCTGAGCCCTGTGGTGGAGAAAGACTGCTCCCCACCCTGACAGACTCGCGTCTGTCGTGACCACCGCCCAGGATGGGGGTAGGAAGGACTTTCCT